>NW_026555247.1:41852500-42132500 GCF_021234165.1 Pteronotus mesoamericanus
CCTTCTTCAGTCCGCAGGGAGCGCGCCACCCACCGGTGCCCCCGGCAGCTCCAGCTCGCGGGTACCCGTCACCGGACGACCCCCGGCGCAGCGCGCCAGGGCCTTCCCCCTTTTGGTGCTGTCACCTACCCGAGTGTCCGTAAGCTGTGTCCAGGCACCAAGAACCTGTCGGTCTTAGGAACAGCGGCCGACTGTGACGTTTCCGGGCCGAGCGCGGTGGGGGGGGCTGGGGAGGCGGCACAGGCAGGAGTGGGGCCACCGAGGCAGCTGCGGGGGCCCTGGCAGAGGGACGCAGAGGGACGAGGGTCTCCTCGTGGTGAGCACCCAACCTCCGCGAGTCGGGACCCAGCGAGGAGCAGAGGCAGCTGGCGCAGCGGGGGCCACAGAGCCCCGGGGCGGTGCCGCCCTCCGGCCCCTCCCCCGTGGACCCGCCGCTCCTTCCTCTGCAGCCCGAGGCACCTTGTGGCGAGGCGCCCGCAGGCTGTGGCGCTCCTTGTTCCTCCCCACGCCCTGGCCCACCCATCTGAGCCCCCAGGCTTGGTTCTGGCCTGAAACTAGTAGTATGGGTTTGCCAAACGGTGAAGATGAAAAAGTTTTTTGAACACGAAAATGGATGACCTCGGAGGCCTCGGTGCAGGGTTGGGAATCCACGCCCGCAGGCGGCTCCCAGCCTGCTGCCCGCTCTGTCAACCCCGACCCTGGGGACACGGTCAGGCCCTTCGGCTCAAGGTGCCGTCTCTGGCCGACTTCACGTGGGGAGGGCCCGGCTGAGGGGCCACAGGCAGTACCTGGCCCTCGAAGCCGAAGCTGCTCTCCGCCCAGAACAGAGGGCTTGCCTGTCCCCGCGGTCGAGGGACACTGCATTTACAAAGCAGGCGCGGACGTGCTCTGAGACACTAGCAAAAGAATTCTAATAAAGGAGAAACCTCACCACCAAAATAAAAAAGAAAACTCAGCGTCAGGCTTGAAACACAAGATGGAGGCGACATTCCAGGAAGCAGAACACAAGACTGAGAGACGGAAGGTGGAAAAGGTAAGAGGCAGGAAGAGGAAGAGAGCGGATCAGTGAAAGTCACAGGAAAAAACAACAGAGAAAACACCGACAGATTAAAAAGTAATCCCAAACTCAGGTACACAAGTTCTTAGGGGGAAGGGACCCTCACGAATGAAAAAGACCTATTCCCAACGCACATCATTTTGACATGTCCACACCTCAGGAAAGAAGAGTCTGAAAGCCTCCAGAGGGAGAAGAGAAAGAGAACAGATCACATACGACAGAAGAACCACCAAAATGGCATCGCGCACGCCAACAGCAGCAGCACCAGGACACACGCTCCCCAGAAAAGAGTCTTCCGGGTTCTAAGAGGAAGTATTTTCATTCTACGATTCGTACTCACTGGGAGGGGCCAGTGCCCTACGTCCGCTCGTTGGTGACACCATGAAAAGAGCACTGCCCTGTGCTCTGTCCCCAGGGCTCTGCCCAGGACCTGGCGGGGCAGGGGGACGGGGACAGCGTCAGCCACAGGACTCTCCAACTGCTGTCTTCAAGCTCCTCACTCTACACTCACGCCACACACACACCTCTGAAGAGAAACGACAGGGTCACTCACACGAGGAGCACGGGCCAGAGGAGAGGGGATGTCAGCGAGCGCGCCCAGCAGGGGCTGCGCGGCACTTCCAGAAACGTGTCTGAGGAGGACGTCACGTTGGAGATAAAAATATAATCAAAAGTCAATCGGTACAATCCAGAACAAATGTAGAACCAAACCCCTAAAAACCACACGCTCACATACGGGCTACGTCGGTGTGGACCCCGAGCATCCGCCAGGCCTCGCAGCCTCTCTGCGGAGTCTGGCTCCGGCCCGCGTCAGACCCGCTCCGGGTCGCCTCGCCCCAAAAGCGATGGCTCCCTTCTGCCGGCGTCAGGCACGTCTGTCCCCAGGGAGCAGGCTGTTTCACTTTGCTTTACTGAGCACGAATGTGGCTGCCGATGCCACAAGTACAGCGCTTTCTGGTTGTGATCAAACCCCACGGAGCTCACATGTAAATAGATCCTGTCATTCGGGTTCCAACCAGTAGAGAAAAACCTATCCATACAATACACACATGCACACAGAGGCACATGCGTAGGCAGAATGTCTTGTGTTCAAATTGTAAGGGTAGAAGAGAAGGAAATATCTTTTCTCTTTATTTTATGACCTTTCATCGAGATGTGCTATTTTCACATTTTTAAAATTTAACTTAAGCCTTGAAACATTAGCTTTGCAATGATCCGAGAATCGTAATTTCTCATGTGAAATAAGGAGGCATCTCGCAGGCTACTGTTTTATTTTCACTTCCAACACCAAGAACAGACCTGGTCGATCCAAAATAAACAAACAACTAGCCATCTGCCACCCGTGGCTAACCCCCAGCTTCATGCCCCAAGTCAGCGGCCAACCCCCGCCAGCCCGAGGAAGAGCACCAGGCTGACGACGAAGTGCTCCTCCGTCTCCTTGATCCACGCCAGCTCCATGTGCAGTGCGCCCGCCGTGTCCGTGCAGTCGATGCAGGAGGTCTGTCCCACGAAGTGGGGGTCGTCGGGGGGCCTGGGAGACGCTCGCATGCAGACCGGGGAACTGAAACACCAGAAGGGTTTCCCATACTCATCCAGAACAGTTACATCCATTATAGAGCAACTCTACAAAATAAGCACAAACATCGGTAAGTGTGAGGATGGCAAGGCTGCTCCGACCTGGCGGGTCTGATGAATAAACGCGTGAGTGCGTCAGGGAAGCCAACCCGAGGGAGGCGGGAGAGGAGGGCGGCGCTGAGAGAGAACACAGGGACCATTAACTCCTGGGCACAGCTGGCGGGGGGTGCCAGACCGAGCCGCGAGGGTGGGGCGGCCCGTCCCTCGCTGCACCCGTGCCCGCGCCTGTCACCGGCGCAGTGTCAGCCAGTCAGGCGAGGAGCAAAAGCAGGGCAGTGGTGACGTGCACCCCTGCGGCACCCGGGCGCCAGCCCCAAAGTCACAGCCTTCACTGAGCCACCGAGCCACTCGCGGGGAAGAGGAGGCAGAAGAAACGCAAGGCCGCCTGGGCAGGGGCTGGGGTCAGAGGGGGAGGGCGGAGAAGGGTCAGCCCCCCCGCCCGGTTCCCTGTGCAGAAGGGGAGGGTCTGGGAGAGGAAATGTGGAGAGGTCAGGCCCGCGGGGTCCAAGAGGCGTCGCTGGGTGGGGACTCGGCTTGGGGTGGGAGGCAGCACTGGGGAAACCAATCGCCGCGAAGGTTAGTAACGAGCTATATTTCAAGTTCATTTTTAACTGTGGCAAAGCACACATACCAAAGCCACGTTTACATGTGCGTGCACAGCTCACGGGCCCTGCGCGCACACACGGCTGCGCCGCCGCCGCCGCCGCCGCCGCCTGCCTCCGGGGCTCCCTTCGCTTTGCAAAACTGAAATCCTTGACCAGGCTCACTGAACAGCAGCTGCCGCCCCCCGCCCCCGCTCCGCCCCCCACACTCTGTCTCCGTGGGTTTGACTGCGCTGGGCGCCCGTGTATGTGGCCTCCCGCGGGGTCGGTCCTCTGTGTCCGGCTCGCTTCCGTTACCTTCACGTCCTCAGGGCTCGGCCGCGGAGCAGCGGGTGCCAGACGGCCCCTCCTTTTAGAGGGGCGGGGCCATCCCGCCGCCAGGGGTGCACGCTCGCCACCCATGGGCCCCGAGGCCCCTCCCGCCCCGGCCACCACGTGTGATGCTGCTACGACCACGAGCGGGCAATGTGGGCTGTATCTTCTCATGGGTTCTATGTGCCAGGCACCGACCCAAGCAGTTTACATGCATTATTTTATTTAATTCCCAAGGAACTGTGAGCTGACATCGAGGGTGAACTCTTCTAACACCTTTTCAGATACGGCTCATTGTTAGCTGTGACTTCTGCCCTGTGTGTGTGTTTCATTGATTGCAACTTAAACACTTCCTCTCAGGGGTCAGCAGAGGTAGCAGGCACAGCCACGGCGATGCCGAGATATCACGGGTGGACTTGCTCCCAGGCATCCGGACGCGATGAAGCGGGGCCGAAACTGCTGCCGTTTGGACCTGAGCATGACCAGGCCAAAGGTCCTGACCCAAAAATCGGGCATCTCACAGAAATGGAAGGAACAGAGACACTCCACCAGTCAAGGGAAATAAGCCGTTTAGTAAGTGCCGGCCTGTGGAAGGGCCCGAGCAAAGAGCCGGTCCACGGGAACCCCGCCCCAGCCGGCACCGGCACAGGCTGCGCAGGAAGCGCGCCGCCTCAGCAGGGGCGCCCATCGGGGCGGCCCGGGGCCCCCACAGACAGGCCCTCCTCCTGGCGCCTGCCCGGGTCCCGAGCAGCAGGCAGATCAGCCAGGGCATCGCACCCGCTGCTTCCGGCACAGCAGGGACCGTGAGCTCGCAGACGGAGCAGACGGAGCAGACGGAGCAGGGGGGCCCGTCCTCACTGTGGCCTCCCTGCGCCGAGGACAGGGACCAGAGCCTGAACCGAGGGCGCAAGGATGTCTCTGCCCGCGCGGTGGGCCCTCAGCAGGACCGCTGGGGGTGGAGCGCTGGCTGCCTTGGCGACTTCCGGTACCGTGGGGTGGGTGGCCACGGCACCCCGGCCGGTCTCCACCTCACTGTGCTCCATCTAACGACCGGCTCCGCGGTCGCTCGGCTTTCGGACCTGAAGCCCCGGGAAACCCCACCAGCTCAGGCAGCAGCCAGGGCCAGGGCCAGGGCCAGGAGGGGACACCCGTGCGGCAGACGGAGGAGGAGGAGGCGGGGAAGGGATGGCCAAGGGCATCCTAGCCCTTGTCCAGGGTGCGAGGATGCGGGCGTCAGCCCAGGCCTGCAGTGAAGGGCCTGCCCCCCACCCCGCCCGCACTGCCAGGGAAAGCCGGCTGGGCGACCATCGCCGCAAAGCCCTCCCGCTTCCAAGGCCGAGCATCCGCCAGCTCCCTGGCGGCCCGGGAAGCAGCCCGGCACACGCGGGCACTCAAAGCCCTCCCATCGCTCCCCGCAGGCACGGGGCCCCCCACGCTCGCTCCCGCGGGCGTCACCCCCGCAGGAGCCGCCCAGAGCCCCTGCGCAGCGCCAGCCCTGTCCCGCATACCAGGGAGCCCCGTCCCACCAGGACAGGGACACGGACGTGCCACCCTGGGCTTCTCCAGCCCCACCCGCAGCCTCCGAGGCGCGCAGGCCCCCTCCTCGCCCCTCCCGGAACCTCTCCTTCCTCCCCGTCCCAGCCACCAGGCTCCTTCCCCAGGGCCAACCCCTCCGTCCTTGGGGGACAGGGGAGGCAAGGCGGGGGCGGGGGGCGTACTTCAGAGCCGCCTCCGCACCTTCCTCCACTCACTCTCCCCCATCCTCCTCCTCAGGAGAAAGCTGTCCCCACAGCCTCCTCAGTCGGTGCGCCCCACGCGCCGGCAGAGCGCGCCCCGACGTGGCCAGCAGGACCCTCCCGGTGACAGTTTTCCTCTCCCGCTCCCCAGTTACAATGAACTCCTCCAGGCGCGAAACGCAACATCGGGGGCACACAGCGCCTACGCGTGCGGGGACGTCTCGGTCCCTCAAGTGCCATCACCTGTAATCACCCAGGTCACCACAGAGCTCGCCAGCAGACTGGCCAGAGCACCCTTATCGCCACGGGGGGGGGGGCCACGCCCACCGGTGGGTCCCTCAGAACACAGCCCGGGCCGTGCTGGAACACGCAGCTCGGGTGAAAATGGGTGCCCAGCTCCAGGCGGATCTGGAAGTCACATTACAATTGCATCAAAGATGCCAAGGGATAACAGAAAAAAGCACCGGAACAAGTGCAAGGAAAACCTCCATCAGTCCCACTTCTGACGGTCCCGAGGCCGCGCAGACCAGGAGAGGGCTCTGATCTGGCTCCGCGGAGACCCAGCGGGGCCACTGCACAGGCGGCCCGGCTGTCCCCACAGCTCCGCAAACAGCACGGCGACCAGCCGCAGAGCAGTGGTCCCGTGCGGGCGTGTGACCGGCCCTTCAGCCTCGGTCAGCATCTCTAGATGTGTCCGATACCACAGCCTGGCTGCAGGGAAAAGCCAACTGATCTGTTTGTAAGGCGACTTCTTCCACACTGACTCACGGACCACGTGAAATCGCGGGCGCTCAGGCTCCCGCCACCATCCGGCTGGACGGCCCGAGCCCGGGCGTGGGCCGCAGGGCCCGTCCTCCCTGCCCCTCTGCCCCTCTGCCCCTCTGCCGGAGATGACCGTGCGGGAACAGGGGCCCGGAGGCCCTCGGACGGCGTCCTGCAGGCCAGGCGGCGGGCAGGCCCTCGCCCCTCAGCAGCAGCAATGCCGCCGTTTCATTTCTGTCCTTGTGACCGGAGTCACGGATCTGGATGACACGCCTGGGCTCGTTGTAAATGACAGCATTAGGAGGCACCTTCTGCTTCTGCGGTTTCCAGGAGAGGCGAGGGTTTTTGTTTGTGGGGCTGTCAGCGTTTTCTCTCATACGCCCTTGTTGGTAAGAACTCTTCAACTCCGTGAAATTAATTTCTTAAAGGGTATTTCAAGGCTTCAGTGTAGCTACCGGGTTCAGGAAGCTGGAGGGAAAGTCCTGATCCCCATGGCAAACGGCAGGGACGTGACACCTCTGACTTCTGGTCTTCAGCAGCTCCGAGGACAGTTTAGTCTCAACACTGAACCCAAATGCGAAGCGGCACAAAGCGGAGGGGCCCCAGGCACCTGCGCGCTCCCCTCCTCCTCCCACACAAAGCCCCTGAGGGGAGGGCTTTCCAGGGACGGCTGTCGGAGGACAGGCGGTTCACTCCCGCCTGGAAGAGCGGGAAAGCCGGGCTCGGGTCAGGCTGTTTGACTAGAAACCTGTGAGTGTGAGTCACACGGGTGTAGGGGCCTGCGCGGCCGCTGCCCGGAGCCCACCCTGAAGCCACGCCCGCAGCGGCTGGAGGGGGACCCGCTCCGCGCTTGCGGCCGACGCGCTGTTAACCATGGTGCAGCGTGCAGCTCGGTCCGCCTCACATCGCGTCCCACTGGAGACCGGGGCGCACTGACCAGGGCCGCGGGACGCTGTCCCTCCGCACCGGCACCACACGGCCCTCTGAGCCAGGTAACTGCCCGGCCCGCTGTCGGTGACCAGGAAGGGCGGGATGGTTGTTTCCAAAATTATGCTGCCCCATTACGCCTGCTTTACATTCTGCCTTTCCTGGTCCTCCAAGTCTTATTTTGGTCTCCATGTTTTATTTTAGTACATATTTTTATAAACCCGTCTAAACCCATTTTTAAAAATTCAGGTCTGTGGTCTTTCATATCCTTTCTCATGTGATAACCAATCTGTAAAGCACTTCCTTACACCAAGCAGCAAGGGGGTCAGGAGACGACACACTCGGACCTGGACCGCGCGGCGTGCACGGCACGGACCCACCTGTATGCGGTTTCTTCAACACGTTCTGTTAGTGTGTTTCTCTTCCTTATGATTTTCTTTATAACACTTTCTTTCATCCAGCTGACTTTATCGTAAGAATCTCGAACATTAACACATATACTATACACAATCTGTGTTAATTGTCTGTTTCCATAGACAATTAATAGTAAGTTTTTAGAGAGTCAAAAGTTGCATGTGGATTTTCAGCTGCCCACGGGGGCGGGAAATACGGTCGGCACCCCAACCTCTGCGCTGTTCAAGGGCCCACGGCACCTAACAGTGACTGCGTCCTCGAACGCTCAGTGGCAAATGCTGCGCTCGGTCCCTGTCATCGCCACCGACAGTTCTAACAAGGCACCCGCACACGCACAGCCGAGTACTGGGGGCCCTCGGCGCTCAGAGGAGAGTGACCCCACTGGCTGGGAAAACCCTGTTCCCCCCACAGAACAGAGCCGGGGAGCGAAGCAGTCGGGGGGCAGCCCCGGCACCAGAGCTGCGAGAAGCAGCAGAGCCAGGTCGGAGCGCCCGGCCTCGTGCCCCCGCCTGCCCCTCGCCCTCCCCGCCCAGCTTCCCTGACGGCTCCCAGCCACCAAATCAACTCTCCCAGCATGTGGCCAAGTTTCGAGGGAGGTAGAAATTGATTTAACTGTTGGCGGAAACAGTTGCGACCTGGGAGTCATAACTGTGATAAAGGTTGAATCGGTGGGTGAGTAATTAAGACATTTTGAGAAAATGCTGCTTTGCCCGATCCAGCCTGCCGCTCCGCTCCTTCTCCACAAAACAAAGAGAAGGGCTTGGCAGCTGCAGCCAGCCCCCCGCCCCACCACGCACGCGGCTGCAGGTGCCCTGCCACCTCCACTCCCAGTGACACGGAAGGCACTTGGAAGCACTGACCAACACACCCACTGGCGGGCAACAGTTAAAGCACACGCACAACCTTCAGCCGCCAGAGTAATAAATCCAGGACTTCAAAGGCAGCACCGTACACGTGCGTCAGCTGACCTTTTTCATCATTCAGGCGCCGGGCTACTTTAAAAGCGACACCAGCAGTTACCTTTACGCAGCCGTCAGCAATGTCGGTTCTCCAGGAGAGGCCGACCTCCCCGACGAGAGGCAGGTGCTCCGTGCTGTTTTGAAAATGTATCACAGTGAGCTTCACGCGCCCATTTTCAATGCATCCTGGAAAGACGAAACAGCCTCACGTTGCTACGGGCCAGCGCAGGACGGGAGGTCAAGACCCTCCGGGCCTGCCGCTGCGCGGAGGGCCCCCCAGCCAAGCCCGGAGCCCGAGGGCGGGAGCTCGGGGCGCCTCCAGGCGCCCACCGGCAGCCAGGGCTGAGCACCTGCACCCCAGGGATGAGAACTAGCGGGCGCCCTGAAAAAGTGGGGGAGGCGACCCGGGTGAACCTGGACATCCCGTCACGGACAGAGAGGCTGCTAAGGAGGCGAAGGTCTCCTGACCTGAGGAAGCTGTCAGCAGTGCAACAGAGAATGAGAACTGGGGGGGGGGCTGCGCAGGCCGCACCATGGAACACCTGAGAGGCCGTGGGCTGGGAGCAGGGAGGGCGAGTCAGGGCAGGGAGGCCTTGGGGCGCAGGGGAACGGGACACACACGTGGGGCGGACACCTCCACGGCTCCCAGGCAGTCAGCGTCCTCGCCCGCGCTTCCCGGCGAGTGAGGCCAGGGGCCCTGGAGCCGTGCAAACCTCACAAGAACCGCCAGGCCGCCAAGGGCCCGACAGGTCCCAGGCCCACGCACAGTCCGCTCTCCAAGGCCCCGATGTCAGGAACTGCAGGACCTGAGCTTCGCGCGCTGCCCATCCCCCCCCCCAAGTGGCTGTCACGCAGAACAGCACAAGAGCCCCTCCCCTTGATGAAGGACTTCCTCAGAGGGAGGCACCTGGACAAAGGCAAACTGTGAGGCACGGGGCAGAGCAGATGGAAGAAGAATGGAGACTAGCGCGTGTCCTTTGACCCTCGGCTGACGATTTCAGAGGATAAAATAAAACCGAAGCAAAGCTACCTTGGGAGCCAAAGCCCTATTCTAGAAACTCCCACAGCGATCGCACCAAGGGGTGCCAGACGACGGAGTTGAGATCCGCGCTCTCCTGGCAGCCTCCCTGGTGAGACAGCAGGGCGCGGCCCAGGACGGGCCCGCGGGGGCGGAGCACCCTTGCCTGGCGATGCCGCCTCTGCCCGGTCTGGCTTTTGCCCCCAGGACAGAAGCTGCTGAGCCACTGGCAGGACCTGTGCAGCCTCTCCTTGGGCCCGTGAACGCCAAGGGGCACCGCCCTTCCAGGGCAAGCCCCACCGTCAGCCGGGCAGAGCTGGGGGTAGCAGGGAGCAACTGCAAAGCGAGGCCTCGGTGCAGCCGGGAGAACGGCCGCCAATTGGGCTGCGTGCTACTGGGCCCTGCTGCGTCCCCGCCCGGATGTGCTGGGCAGGAGGCGGGGCTGCATTTCCATGTGGTTTGTCCTGGGGACACGGCCAAAAACGGACCCCCAAGTACAGCCGCCAGGGACGCCTGAGTGGCCACGTCTGAGCTAATGAACGTGACGTCCCCGCGGGCGGCCAGGACTGCTGCCCCGGGTCGCTGCCAGGCTCCTCCCCTTCCCCACAGCTGCTGCCGCGCCTGCGGGGTCTCCCAGGGCCCGCGCGGCCTCCTCCCGCCGCCACGGCCACCGCGGGTCTGTGAGCACCACGGGAGGCTCTGCCCGCGTGTGAACAACCCGCACACAGAAGGTTCGTGCGGAAGCATGTGCGTGGAAAACGGGGGATGGTTTTGAGTGCTTGCTGTGTACAACCATTGTGTTAAGCACGTCATGTACAGTAGCTTAAAAGACTACTCTGGAAGAACACCTTAAAATAACACAATTAACTAGGTATTACAGTTTTCTGGACCCCCAGGCAGGAAAGCTACGCAAAGAGAGGTTAACGGTACCTTGCCCACAGTCATACTGCTGGCGAGGGGCGAAGACAGGATTCAAACCTTGTTCTGGGTCTAGAGTCCATGGGACAGTAGATCAAAACATATACAAAAAGGGGAAACAATCACCTATTAGTTTAAATACTGAGAGTCTATAATGTGGATTAAATTTTCATGAAGTGCTTCTGTACTACTGCCAATTGAGAAAAATCTACAAATTAGCAAAGTAAGTGGAGATCACTCTCGGCTCCCCAGAATGCTCGGCGATTCCTCTGTTGGTGAGGCCTGCACTCTCCCTCACCCATCCCCCCAACCTCCTTATTACCAGGTCCCGAGTGACCCTGGTCCATTCACGGACAGCTCACACGCCCTCCGTTGAACCCGTGTCCCTGACGCCATTCAGAAGCAACCCGAAACCTAGCCTCTCCGTAAGACCCTCCTGCTCACTGGAGGCGCAGGGAAACGTGCCCGCGGCTCACCAACCAGGCCCCAGGGACCTGCCTCGCCAGCACGGCCGTGGGGGCCGCAAGGACCGCATTCCACACCTGCGCAGCCACGCGCCAGCGGCACAGCCGTAGCCAACCCCTGAGCCAGGAACGGACACACCCAGAAACAGCTTCGTGGAGCTTTGGGAAGACCAATGGGACTGATAACAAATACCGGCATTACAGGGTGGATTATTAGGTCAAAATAATTCAGTGAGGAACAAAGTCTTGTCACAAATGGCGCAAAAAGCAATTTGCTATTTATATGGGAAAGTAGAATGAACCTCAACCCTGAGCTTGCACATCACACAAGCACGAATCAGGACGGACCACAGAACCACACGGAAAAGCTAAAACTGTAATAAGAAGGAAGGAAGGGAATAGTACCTCCACAACCCGGGGTGTGAAAAGCTTTAAAACAGGGGGGGAAAAAAGAAAGAAAGAAAACAATAGCCATCAAATTTAAAAAACTGATAAATTAGATTTCATTGAAATGAGAAAATTCTGATCATTAAAAGATATCATTAACAAAATGAATAGCAAGCAGGAGAGTGGGACAAAGTATTTGCAAAACCTGTATCTGAAAAAGTATGGGTATCCAGAACACAGAAAGAACTCCTAAAATTCTGAAATAAAGAGACAAACAACTCATTTTTCACAAAGGCAAAAGACTTAAGACATACTTCAATAAGAAGATAGCAAATGACTAATAGGCACATGAAAAAGTACTTAGCATTACTGGCCATCAGAAAATGCAAACCAAAACCACCGTGAGCTACCAGCCTACAGGAGAATGGCTAAAACATAAAAGACTGATGACATCGAACGCTGGTCAGAACCCGGAGCAACAACAACGTTCATACATTGATAAAGAGTGTAAAATGGTACAATCATTCTAAAAACAAGTCTGGCATTCTTATACATAAAAATGTTTGGTAATTTGTCATACATAAACCAGCCCTAAGCCCTAACAATTCCAAGCCCTAAGCATTCAGCCAAGAGAAATGAAAACATAGGTCCACCAAAAAGACTTTCATCAGAATTCCATAGGAGCTTTATTCCTAATAACCCAAAGCAGAAAACCACCCTGACTTCCGGTCCCTCAGCAGGAAGACGGGCGAGCCAACTGTGGCACGTCCAGTTGGGGGACACTGTCACCAGTAACTGGGAATGACTAGCGACACTCACAGCAGCACAGATGAAACTCAAAGTCATTTTGCTGAAGGAAAAACATCAGGACACCAAGGGATACAGTAAAAGAGCCCAGAAACAAGAGTACACACGGTGGCTCAGCTGGTTGGAGCATCGTCCCGTAAAGCGAAGGACTGTGGGTTCAATTCCCGGACAGGGCTCATAACCGGGTTGCAGGTTTGGTCCCCCGCTGGGGCGCATAGGACAGGCAACCGATGGATGGTTCCCTCTCACATCGATGTTGCTCTCTCTCCCTCCCTCCCCGGGGGCTGGCAGCACCTCTGACCTGCACTGACCTCTTCCTGCGCAAACGCCTCCTGTGCACATGGAGGCCTTGGTGGTCCTGAGCTGTTTCTGCAGCTTAGACCTGGCTCCTCAGGTAACCTACAGCCCTCGGGAAGGGAGGCCACATCTTCCATGGGGCATTCGTGGCCCTTCTGATAACATTTCTCACTTCTCAGCCACGATTTGAGAGGCAGAACCCCCTGAAGCCGGGACGAGACACAGGCTGGGGGGGGGGGGGGGAGAAGCCCGAGGGGGGACTGAAGGAGGGGGGGCCCTGGCCCACCCTCTGAGGCCAGCAGCGCACAGCGAGCGTGACAGACACCAGCTCAGCTCTCACGTGTATGCGTGAATCCCGGGTAAAGAGGCGGGGAGACCCCATAAACTCAAAAACATGCGCCACAGAGTAGAAACAATTTAAAGCTGCAGAGACCTGATGCTACAGAGGAGGAACGGACGACAAGATAGTATAGTCATTAGCGTCCAGCGGTCAGAGGTGGCCCTTACTCTTCAGGACAGGAAGTCTTTAGTGCCCCCCCCCGCCCCCCCGTTCCTTTAGGTCTCAGACAGGATGCTCCTCGAGGCCTGTGCAGGTCTTTTCTCTTTTTATCACCCAATTGTTTTCAGATACCTGTTATTTCCCAAACCCCAGCTCTACAGGCAATTTAAGTAGCTATATACACTCATAGACATAGATCAGGGAAGATCAAGAGCGAGGCACCCTCTGAACATGACGAGGATCAGAGCTCTCTTCCATGTGTTTGTTTTATAAGCTGCGGGAGTCCAATGAACTGGAGAGACTGAAAACAGGACGCCCACACCTCGGGGCGGGGCGGGGGGGGGGCCGGGGGGTGCCCTGCCCTCCCGCGGCCGCGCCGGCGATGTTTCGAGTCACGGGGCCTCCGCTTCTTTCAGAGTGACTGGGGTCCCCACAGGCCACATGTGCTGGTCGTATTGGTGACAACTCGATTTTCAAGAGAACAAAGTGTATACTTAGACTCTTTAAAAATGCACTGTTCATTATCAATAGTTGGAAAACAGCTTTTTCTATGGACGTATTTAAAGGCTGAGACTGCTCCTTTCACAAGACCTGCGTTTATCTCCCACGCCTGCCTCGGGACCAGCTTCCTGTCGGCCGAGTCCGTCCCAGCACCGATTATTTCTCCGGACTAACCCCCCGACAGTCTGGCCGCCGCACGCCGGCTTTGCTCCTCCAGCGCCGAGGACACGCCCGAGCCAGGCTCCGGGCCGCTGACCCCTGTTCCCCGGCCACAGGCCGGGTCAGGGCTGAGTGCCTGACCCGCCCAGAGCCGAGGAGACGGCCGTGAGGCTGGGGGCGGGCGAGAGGCCACTCTCGGAAAGGGCAGCCCCGGTGGACACGCACCCGCACTTCTCCCCCCCACCCCCCACCCCCCCACCGAACGGCCGATCGCCCGAGGCGCTGGCGAAGCCCCGCCAAGGTGAGCGGCGCTGCGGTTCTCGGCGGGGCCAGGGTGGGGGGGGGCGGCGCCCCAGACACGGAACGGGCCCTGGGGGCGGCGCAGGGGGGCGCTGGCAGCGCGGCCGGGACTGCGGGCCCAGGAGAGGGAAGCAGGAGGGGGCGCGGGGCCAGAACGAGCGCAGACCCTCTGCCGCGCGGGGGGTGCGGGGGCGTCGTGGCGGACGCAGCTGGGGGCCCAGGCGCGGCTCCGCACCCCGCGAGCTGGGGGCGCGGGCCCGACCCCAGCGGACGCGCGCGCGCAGACCCGCAAAGGCCGCCCCTTCGCTTTCTCAGACTTATCTTCCCCAAACTGCTTGTTTTAAGTGAGAGATTCTATTTCCACGGCCGCCTTAATAAGTATCTGTGAAAAACCCACAATATCTTATTAATGTTTTTGAAAACAAAAATCTAAACAGAATAAGAAACTCCTGTCCTTCCTTTTAATGATTAAGAGAATCTAACTCACCGAAGAGACACAACCAATCAAAACTGGCGGTCACAGCTGGGACAGAAGTCGGGGTCCAGAAGGGCGGGAAAGGGGGACGAGGGCTCCTGGCGCGGTCGCAGAGCCCCGCGCTCCGCTCGCCTGGCGCGCGCGACGGCAGAGCGCGCTCCGGGGGCGGGATTCCGGCGGCGTCCGAGGGGGCCCCGCGGTCACGCAGCCCCTGCCTGCCGGCCAAGCACGGCCGCCCGCGGGCTCGGGCAGGGTGCGCGGGAGGCCCCGCTCCGGGCGCTGCGGACTTCGCGCCTTACGGGCCACAGGCGCGCAGCGCAGGGAAAGCGCGCCCACGCCGCTGGCGGCCAGGCCGAGGGATTCGCCGTCCAATTGTTCTGCGCGGTCACCTCCCCGACGGGCCCGCGCTGTGTCTAACGCCTTCCTGTGACGATAAATGCCCGGAGGGCACAGGCTGACCTCGAAACACAGGGAGGAATTAGTACCCAGCATCCAAAGGAACAAAAAAGCCACCTGTTTTCAGAATCAGTAAAAATGAGATAACGTGCTACCTGCCAAACACATCTAAAACAAACTATAAAAACTTTAAAAGAATTCCTTAAAGAGAGGTTGTACGGGCTTGCGGGCTGCCAAAGAGCTGACCACCCCACGTTCTGGTAGAAAAGGAAGTTTCTAGGACTCATAACTTCTTTTATCCCCTCAACGTTTCCTATTATGCCTTAAAGAGTAAGCATTGAATATTTATTATTTAATCAATACTCTAATGAGAAACAAATTGCCAACAACTCTACAGAATACAGAGTGACTCTAACAAACAATAGAAACATAATCTAGGAGAACTTTCTCACAATGGCAGCCAGAAAATGAAGTCTCAATGAGCAGAGGGAGGCACAGGGCCTCTAAGAAGGGACAGTCCTCCCGACTTCAGTAAACAGAGAAGGCGTCCCAAACCCTACGTGAAAATCTATCAGTTCCTTCCAAATTAACGTGCATATTTAACACAAATCTGATCAAAATGCAAGTGAGATATTTTAAAATCTGACCGAGTAATTATCAAAAACATCTAAAAGACTAAATGGATGAAAATAACAAAGAAGTCTGTGATACAAGTTCAATAGCAACACGTTCTATGTCAGGAGAGGGATGTGTATTTTCAGAACAAAACACCCAGGTGCAACCTGAGCGTGTTGCCCGGCGGGACTCGTGGAGCAGGGCCCAGGCGTCGGCACCAGGAGCACGAGCCCGAGGGGGAGGGCGTGGGAAGCCACAGGCTAGACCGTAGCTTCACATTAACAAAAGGAATTTTGGTTAACATGGACGTGCATACAATTCACAGAACCTGCGAGGGAACCAAAACAACACAGACCAAACCACAGGGCCAAAGACAAAACAAAGAAAATACCTGCAAAGGACCTAATGCCAATAACTCCTATAAACGTCCAAGCTGTGGAACCCGTCAAACAGAAACAACAAGGAGAGGACCACCGCTAGAAAAGACATGTAGGAGTCAGGACAGGAGCGGCAGGCAACACAGGCCGAGCGCCCAGGAGGCACTCCCGGCTGCCTCGCCTCCGCCCGCCACGAGTCCTGTGCGGCGGGTCCTGGTGGCACCCGTTCTGCAAGCAAGGACACCGACGGCCCAGGGGCACAAGCCCAGGAGAGGCAGCACTGAAGCTGGACCCCATGAAGACACCCCCTGACCAGCCGACCGTGGCTGCTCTGATAACCATAAAGCTCTGCTCTGGGCGACCGAACACCCAAAGAGGCGAGCGAGTCTACAGTGCTTGTCCCCACCGCCTCCCGCATCGCCAGCCGCTTTTCAAAGCGATGCCCACGCTGACAGGGCCACAGTCGGGAAAACAGCGACCGGCCTCGCCTGCCTTCGGGGGGCAGGTCGCCCATCACAATGAAACCGAACAATGGGGTGTCACCCAGCTTTTCCGGACCAGACTTTCGAGACTATTTAGTGACCCGGGAAAACGCTCCCCGTGTAATTGGGAGAGGAAGGAGCGGGCATTGTTCAACCAGCGCGGTCCCCAGGTACAAATACCTGAAAACGGACCAAAACGTGCACAGCAGGTGCCGGGTGTCTGTCATGTGCTCCTTTATAAACGTCTATATGTTCAGAAATTCAAACACGTAATGAGACCTTCGTTTTTAACTGCATTTTGAAAACAGCACAGATTAAAGCCCAGCAGTGGCGGCGGCGGCGGCTTACTCCGTCACCGAAACCTGTGCCCTGGGCTTCCCCGTGTCCCTCTCCCTCTCAGTCCCCATAACAAGACCAAAGAAGCCACCCCGTGCGAAGCTTCTCGCCTTCAGTTTCTGAAAACTGTACGAATCAGGCTGATACAAAGATCAAAAGATACACATTCCTTCGACCTCTGCCCTCCTGGTCACCCTTCCTCAAGCTCTGGCCACATGCCAGGGGCCCCAGACGATCCCCCGGCTACGCCATCCCACCTCCAGGTGCCCACCCGCGGGCCTCCGAGCAGAGGACAGCGCGCACAGCCGGCCCGCGTCTGTGCCCAGGGAGGCCTGCTGGCCCGGCTGCCTCGCGGTGCCCGGCAGCACGGATCCCCTCCTGACGGGTGGCTCGCTGCACCTGAACGGCCTGCACCCAATGCGGTGTACGCAGAACGTCGCTCTCCTTCCAGGGAGTCTGCGAGTTTGGCGGTGCCAGGCCGAGGGTGCCCACATGGCCCTCTCAGGTGGATGACATGGCACACGTGTCCTCACATCTCATTCAGGGGCCTAAGCAGCCCCCCGCGACTCCGCAGGAGGTGGTTCCCGAGAGCTTGCCCCTGACATCACCCACCCCCCCGACATCACCCACGCACCTTCCGCCTTTGCTGGGTTTGCTCCATGCCCTGTCGCTGTGATAGACGGTAGGCACTGGCCCAGTTTATCTGTATCCTGTGTCCTGTGTGCCTTCCTGGCAGCTCACTGAGCCTGGCACAGGTCTTGGGGACCCAACGCCAACAACCCCCCCCCATTTCCCAAAGAACAGAAAACAAAACGCATGTAAACAACCCTGCCAGGCACCTGTAAGCGTCCCCCGGTTTTCATTTACAAATCGCTCCTTCTGCATTTCCCGTCTCTCCTTCCCTCCTCTTGCCTTGCATAAATTCAATACAGGGGACAAAACATTTCTGCACCTGAGCATCCCTTTCAGCCTCACTCTGGTGGCAACACACAAAGAAGCAGGAAGCAAACGCGTGCAGGGTCAGGGATCATAAATTCTCCTTGGAAAAAGATCATCAGGCCCTTTTATGAAAACTGTTACTGTAGCCATGAGGGGCCAGAGTGGCAGAACACAAAAAACACACAGAGAGATGCCCCAGGTCCCGGGGGAGGAGCAGGACAAAGGTCCGCGCAGAACAGTGGGACGGACCTGCAGGGAGAGGAGCCACATGGGCCTTGTTATCCACGACCAGGTCAGGCTGCGCCGGGGGGCGGAGGCGCTGGCCCCTGGACCCCGCGGCCGCGTGAGGGGGCACTGTGGGACGCTCACAGGTCTGCTCAGGAATGGGGGCCCCGGCTCTCCGGATGCCCCGCCAAGCCTGCCGTGTGTGGACAGGGCCATGCGGGCGGCCCCAGCCGGCACGGAGCCCACCAGACCAGTGCTGGGGCACAGGGCCCTTCCCACGGGCCCAGACGGATGCTTAGGGCTCATCCCTGGTGTCCCCCCAGCTCAGCTCGGGCCACCCGCCCCTTCCGTCCCCCGAGCCCTCCAGGAACGCCGCAGCCCTCCCACGGCCATCCCCCTGCGCCGGGCACAGCCCCTGCCGTCAGTAACTGGATGTAATGAATGACTTCCCGCCACTCCCTGGTGACAAACGGCAGACAGAGCCACCTCATGTCCAGGGACACGGTGATAGAATGGTTTCTCCTTGATAGAAAGTGTTCTTTGAAAACAGGGGCAAAGTGCGGCCATGCCCAACCGCAATGACAGCGCAGGAGGTCACTGACTGTGCCACTGAGTCCCAGGAGACAGTTCCCGGGACTGTGGAGGACGGGAGGCGACTCTGGTGGCAACAGCACCCTCTGCTGACTCCCGATCGGAGAGCCTCATGCAGAGGAAAGGCACCTGCGTCTTCGGCCGCGTCTTCTGACGGCGAAAATCTGTTTCCTTACCAGGGCGGCGGCCACCACAGGTGAATGGTCCCCATCTCAGTTTCCCAGACCCTGCATTCCACGTGGCGCTTGCGTGTTGTAACCGCATCTCACCTTCTCGGGGTTAGTCAGCGTTAATGGAAAACTGGCTTCAGCCGGCAGGCAGAAGAGGCTGACCGCCCTCCCAGAGCCAACACCTGACAAGACGGAGCAGGCGCAGGGGGAGGTCCGCTCTGGAGGCGCACCGTGGGGGACGCAGCGTGGCCCTGGAGGCCGCGGCCCGCGGGAGCTGCGGCTGCCACAGGCGAGCGCGCGGAGTCGGGGAGCCACGGACCCCTCGGCGGCGGTGCCACTTCAGCAGCAGCGCCCGGCTCCCAGGCTCGCGGTGGGGGCCAAGCTAAACGATGAACACGGCCGTGCAACGTCCGGCAAGAACTTGCTGATGGGCGCCCGTAAACATTCTCTGTCACGCTCAGCACCGTCGTTACTAAGGGCTTGGCGTCCACAGGAGGAACACACACAGACACCCGTCTTCCACAGGGAGGGCCGAGTCCTCGCCTCCGACGTCCAGGCGCCCCACCCCAGGACGGGCCTAGCCCCACACACCTGGCCCGCACACCTGGCCCCGCCAGCTCTCAAGGTGGCCGTGCACCACATCAGTGAGAAATGACGAAGTGGCCGGACAGCAGGCTCTGCGGGCTGGGCGTCGTCCGCCAGAGCGAAAGGTCACCGGCCCCATCTTGCTGGGCGTGAGCCTGGGTTGCAGGTTCAGTCCCGGTCCGGGCGCGCGTCAGCAGCAACGGATCGATGTGTCTCTCTCAGGTGAATGCATCTCCCTCTGTTTCTCCCTCCTTTCCCCCTCTGTAAAAATACCTAAATAAAAAGTGCATACACGGAGGCTGGAAGGGAGAGGGCACCGAGGACGCCGCGGGCACCAGCCCAGAGGGCACGAGACCGAGGCACGTGAGGAACCCCCCAGCAGCCCATGCGGGGAAGAGGGGCGCGATTTCCTTGTTTAAACAGCAAAGCACAGGCCGGCGGACTGGAGGTCAGAGGAGCTGCGCTGGCTCCGGGGCAGGCGGCGTTCTCCTGGCGGGGCAGAAGGGGCCGGGCGTGGGCGGGCGGCGCCCCTGCTCAGCAGCTGCGGGAGGCTCCAGCCCAGAGGGCGGCTCTCCAGCCCGGCTTGCAGTGCCCCCGACCCCGGGTCCCGGGGCCCGGGCGCCGCAGGAAGCCCCCTGGAGGGAAACGGGAAACCTGGAAACCAAACAAGCTGAGCAGTCGACCCAAAACGCTGGACGTAAGAGCAAAACGAGCCTAAGGAAAACAAGGGATTTTCTGGGAAATCATATAAATACTAAAACTGCTTCAATGAAAAACAGAAAACCTGAGTAAAACTAGATCATAAACAGGTTTTCTAATGAAAGCTATAGGTAGTCTAACCTGTAAGTGTAAAAAAAAAAACAAACAAACCTAGATATCAAATGACTGAAACCAGTAGTTTAAGCACACACGTGACAAGAGGAGCTAATTTTAGGGATGCTAGGATGTTCACCATTAGAACATGTAGTAATAAAATTCACTTATTAATAGTGTAAAGGAGAAAAAAAACATATAGGTCAACAACAGTTGTCCAAGATATATTTAGTAATATTGAACAACCATTTCTGAGTGTTTAAAAACAAACTAATCTAGGAACAGACAGAGACATCTTAACTTGTAAAAACATATAACAAAAACCTAGAACAAACGCACTTAGGAATAAAACATTTTATCAACTTACTATCCCCGTGAGGTTGGAAATACAAAGTGGTCCAACCTCATCAAGGGAACTTGCCTCTTGTTTTTCAAGAATATAGATGCAGTCACCCTTTGACGTAGCAATCCTGCTTCTAAGAAAGTGGTCCCAAGACAAGCTGGCAAAGTGTGAAGTGACGCATGAACAAGGCCAGTCCTGATACCACTCTGTGTAACAGCAATAACTGGAAACCCCTGGGAAAAGCCATTTACAAACCCCTACGCTGCTGTCTTATTTTATTTTCCACGTACCTGTTTAAAAACAGAACTAGAAAGATCTCTATCTCACGTTAAAGAATAATCTACAGAACATATGATTAAAGAGGCAAAAGCAAGGAACTTAAGAGGGAGTAGTGTGCCTCATTTTTTTAGAAACCGGGAGAAGTATGAATATAGTTATGTATAGCATTGCACAGTCTGAGAGAAACACTGAAAGCAGCAGCCAAAAGCCCATAGAAAGGGCGGCTTGGGCAGGCAGGGAAGGGCCGAGGCCGGGGCGAAGAGGGCCTCGCGGAACCGCCCCGTTCCATCCACCCAACTTTGGACCCGGTACATGTGGTAATTTTTCTAATGTACAAAAAAGCAAGACAATCCTGAAAAATAAAACATCAACTGCAACCAAGCACTAACTGTATATCAAACTGGTAGCACAGTAACACAGAGAAAGATCATTTTAGGTGAATTGATTTTATATTTCCTGCATGATATATCTTAGGCACATAAGAACGACAGGGAAATTCTTAATTAAGGGAGTATGCGTGGGTTCATTATTAGCAACAGTACCAGTTCTGTTATTTTGAAATTATTATATATTGTGATGTTCTTTGGAAGAAAGACTTTCAGCCTAAGGAAAAAAATATATAAATATATACTCAAAGGAGTTCATTAAAAACCCTAAGATATTTCATTTAAATGAGCACACAACCTAGTTCTTCACATTATAAAATACACAGGCTTCTCTGCTCTGCCTCCCGAGGACCGTAAGAGGAAGAGACACCCCAGCGCCCCACGCGCCTGGGACCCAGACTATGGCCTCTAAGTACCACCACGTGGTGGGAACTGAGAGCGACCGGTGTCCCTGGAGAGGGGCCCCATCCTGGGTCTAGGCAGGAAAAGGACAAGACAAGCCCGAGCCATCTTGTCGTGTTAGCGGCCATCAAGCTGCCACAGAAGGCCAGGGTCACGCAGAACCCAGGTCACAGCAACAACAAACAGAATGACGACTGCAAATAGATGATACAGGCACTATATTTTTCAATCCATGGTTTAGTAATAATATCTCCCCCAAAACACTTACAAGTCGTCTTTGGAGACTGATAGAGCATTAACTCCCTGTTCTGTGAATTAATAAAGAGACGGAATCAAGCGTGCACCCTGCCTTTCTTTCCTGTACTAACTACAGTTCATGGTAGCTGAAGAGCCGATGAGAGAAACACTTCTTTACAGAAGACTCTGAGCTAATAGATGTGGAAAGAATGGCAGAGCTAGGAAGGCGGCATTTCACAGTCGCTAATGAAGAAAATGAACATTTGGTATGAACGTCATGGAGAGAGTCCTAATAAAAAGGTCAGGCTGAACATTCCCTGAACCCCACAGTTGTTCTTAATGTAATTAATATTCAGAAAAGCAGGTACTACATCCTTTCAATAAATTCAATAGGAAGAACAGTGCATCACGTATGACGTATTCTTGCCAAAAAAGAAAAAAACCTGAATCTGTTCAAGCGAGAGAAGCATGTTAATACCAGAAGCAAACATCCAAAATGCAGAAATCATATGGACGAATAACAGATCCTGTTTCTTCAGCGAATGAATGGCACAGGAGCAGGGATGGACCGCCATAGGCCACAGAGAGGGAAGCACAGCGACCCAATGCCGCGGCGGGCGGAGGCTCAAGGTGAGGATGGGAAACGTACCAGATTAGCACAAGTCAAAATACAGCTGGGCACTTGTATTTACAGATGGAATGCGTTTCGGGGCAAAAACTATTCCCAGGAATAGAGAGGCTCGCCTCATCAATGAGGACAGGGCCCCTGAGTCGGGAAGACACAACAGTCTTCCGCGCGCACGAATGAAATCACAGAGCTTCCGACTCCACGCAGCAGGGGCCGAGAGGGCGTCGACAGGGAGGACTCAGGCCTCAGGCAGAGCTGGGCGTTCCCGCGCTCCGGGCGCCGCGGCCGCCACCTCAGGCGGGCAGCACCGCGGCGGCGCCTCGGCCACCTCTGCCAGCCGGCCCAGCACGCCGACGCCGACGCCGACAACTCTCCCCTCCTCTGCAGAGCACGTGCGCTCGCCTTCAGGACACAGGGACCGCCCGCCCACACGGACTGCGCTCTGAGGCCTGAACCAGGCCTCAGTGAACTGGAGGGGGGGGGGCGGGGGCCCGCAGAGAAGGTGAGGGGCAGGGTCAGAAGGCAGAGGAGACAGACGGCGCAGGGGACAGAGCAGGCTAAGGTCCGGACCGGCGGGGGGGTCTCACAAGGTGTGGGGGGACAGAGTGCGCGTCGATGGCCGAGCCGCCAGGGAGGAGGGCCACTCCTAACTCAGAGAGTTGAGACTGAAACGAACACGCAGCGTCACCTTTGTTGGTGAAGAGGTTGTGGAAGGTGCTGCACAGGTGGAACACCCCGCTGCTGTGCATGTCCACGTGCAGCTGGTACCCGTGCAGTCCGTACCCGGGGCTGTCGTCCAGGAGGCGGGCCTGAGGAAGCAGCTCGTAGGGGCTACAAAGCAAAACAAAGCACACGCACGCATTTGTCAGTGCCAGCGACAAAGGGCTGGCATTGAAAACACTCTGAAAAAACAGGCCTGCGTCCAGCTCCCGGCCTTGTCACTCCTCTGCAGGACCCCGCCCCCCACGCCAGGAACTCCCTGCCCCGGCTCCTCCCACCAACTTCCACAAAGACAGGCAGAGGCCCAAGTCCCACAGGCGTCACAAGACCACCCAGGGCAGCCGCTCTGCAGGAGCAGCTTCACACCTCTGAGGCTCAGGGCCCGCAGCACCGGCCACCCCGCAGGAAAGCACCTGCCTGCACGCCGGCTGCTGCAACGGCAACCGACCTGCAAGCGGGGAGCCTGGGCAGGACCCACAGCCACGATGAGCGAAGTTGTCTCCGGTAAGAGAAACCTGACTACGTAAGGGAAACAAACGCATTCCAGCGCTTTTCAGGTTATGTTTAAAAGGGAGGAAGGTATCTGTCGTGAAATGGAAAGCATGTTCCCTGCCTGAAGACCCCCAAATTCAGCACAAGGCTGCACTGCCCAGACCAAGCGAACGCTCCGGTGCAGACCAGCGGGCCAGAGGTCTGCGTGCCTCCCGGGCTTGGGGGGGCTCACAGCAGCGCCCTGTGGGTAAGGCACCAGGACGCACTGGCACTGTTAGCGACGAAGGCGTCCCACCCCACAAACGCTAGTCCACACACAGGAGCCTTACCCCAGAACACACACGGCCAATGTGCACTCATGAATAATCCAATTATTTCAGCAACAGCTAAGTAATTATGCCTGTGGGCTTGTGTCAACTAATTAAGAACAGAGTATCTTTGTAGCTAGTCCCAGGATATTAAGATGGTATCAGCGTGTGACTGTTTATGTTGACTTCACAAAAACTAAATGCAGGACATCCAGATACGTACACAATGGCTGAGCCTAGTATGCTCCGCTCCACGAGGTGATGGACGTGCAGATTTGCCATGACAAAAGCCAGCTCTTCCTTCCTCTGAAACGTTAATTAAAAAGAACACATTTTTCAGCTGAAACGTCTTCATCTCCCACCCGGTCACAGTGAGGGTCGCAGCGCATCCGTCTCACAGACAGAGGCCGCCCCTCACAGCTGCAAGGCGGCCGCGGGGCCCGGCGCTGTTCCGGCTCACGCCCCGCCACCGTCTGACAGGACGCGTGTGTCCTACTGACGGCGGGGCCGCACTTCACCCGGAGTCGCCGGGCCTGCGGTCAAAGGATTCCCATCCCAGCATTTGTGAAACGGCAAAGTACTGTATTATACAAGGTAATTGTGAAAGCAGATCTTGTTAGTTCCGGGTCCTTTCAAACTCTTTCCAGAGATAAAGACGATTCCAGCAAGAGCTTCACAGACACAAGATTGTTCCACAAACACTTCACACATGTGGCGGGACGTTACCTTCTCGAGCACCTGCTGCCGCGGCAAACCCGGCGGGAACAATTAGATTCCAGCTCCTCCCTCGTCCATCAAGTTGGAGGACAGAGAAATGGGACTGTACAGGAAGGGACACCCATTTGTCGCCAGAGTCAGAGCGGACGCTGCCTGGTGTCGGTAACCCAGAACGTACTCTGAAGGCGACGTCGCCAGTGGTCAGACAGGGGCCGGCCAGACCCACCAGAGTGCCCGTGACTCCACGGGCCAACACCGGCGGAGGGCCTCAGGTCAGGCGGACCACGGCCGGGCGCACCAGTGGCCTTCACCCGGGGCAAGGGGGAGGGCACAGCGATGCCACGCAGGGCGAGAAGAGAAGGGGGCACGGGGGTGATGCGGGAGATCCGGTCCCGTCCAGTCTCCGTGCAGGGACACACCCGGCCATCCACTGGGGAACTGCTATGGAACACTGCCACGGCCAAGGCCACAGCGGAGCCTGCGGTGAGACAGGAACGTCACACTGGGCGCTTCTCACCAACGGGCCTGCCCAGAGGCTAGGCCCCCAGGCAGGGGCTGACCAGCAGGCTGACCCAGCGGCAGAGGGTAAGTCCTTACACCCTTCCCTGGGGGGCAGAGCCACTCACCACCAAACCCACGGGGTCAGCGACAGGCATGAGAGATGCGTGGGTCAGACGCACAGAGACTTCGACAGAGAAAGCACGTGGAAGGACATGAAAAGAGCACAGAGACTTCGACAGAAAGCACATGGAAGGACATGGATGGACAGGCGGGGACAGGGATACCCCAAGACCACGAAGGCAGCCCCCGCCTGGGAGAGCAGACCAGCAGAGGGGCCTCCACGCCCCGGCGGGGAAGCGCTGGGAGGGTACGGGGGCCGCCGAGAGTGCGCTCTCCGAGAGGACTGCACAGCTGCCCCCAGGCCACGGGGAGCGGGCATGGGGCAGGTGGGGAAGGACAGCCAGCGCCCGCAGGGCCCGCGCCTTACCTTCCACAGCCCCACCAGCAGGCCCGGGTCCAGGCGGAAGATCCGAACCAAGCGGTCGCAGCCGATCGCCGTGGAGTCAGCTATGTCGCTCAGACTGTACCTGGCCACCAGAGACCGCCACCGAGGCCTTCGCACATGCGTGTCAGGGAAAGGAGAGAGAGAGGTGAGCGTCCGCCTGTGTGTACCCGAGCACGCTGTGGAAGAGCGTGCCGATCGCGTGCACGTGGCTAACACCCAGCGTCAGGGGTGTGGGAGAGGGGCGCACACGGCTCGAAAGCCAGAGGCAGAGCGCCACGCCCTGCCCGGCCCAGCCACGTCTTCCCCCCCAGCCCTCGGGCAACAGTAGGAGGACGGGGTGGGGGGCCCCTTCGCTGGCCTCCGCTCACACCCTGCACGCGGCCGCAACCCACGTGGACTCTCAGTGCATGTCCCTGGTGGGTGAGTCACGTGCAAGCGAAGATGAAGCGCTTTAGCGGTGAAAATGCAGTGGTCTCAGTGGGCCGGCCACCCGACAGGACGGGCCCCTTCCCAAGGAACCCTCAGCCTGACCCCGACAGTAAGAACTGTACTGTTAGAAAATGAATTCAAACCCGAGCATGGGTGTCCTGAAGAGACACGCTGTGAGCTATACGGCAATCAGTCCGAAGGGTGAATGGCTCAGTTGTATAAGGAAACACACATCCACTCCACTGCTCGTCATCCACTTCACGTCGGCTGTGACCCACACACGCTATCGCGGTGGGCACAGGCGCCTGTCGTGCCCGGGGACCGAGGGAACGATCACAGGACTCCCAGGGAGAGAGCTCAGTGGCCCCGTGGTGCAGCTCAGCGCCAGGCCAGACCCCTAAGGAGCCGTGGCGCACGGCCCTCGGGGGCTCCCCGGGGCCCCGGGGGGCTGGAAAAACGCGCGCGCGCGCTGGGGCGGCGTCGGGCAGAGAGGCTGTGCGTGTCCCAGCCGGCCCTCGGGCTGCCAGCCCCCGCCCCCGGTCCCTCGGTCACTTTTCAGGGAATGTTCGTGCCACAGCCCCCCAGTGAGGGACAGCCGTGCGGGGAGCCTGGCCAGTCCCCCCGTGCCTTGGCCCGCAGGCTGCGACACAGAGGGCGGGGCCGGTGTTTACCCAGCGTTCTCGCCAACCTGGGAAGCCGCCGCCCGCGCGGCAGGATGGACGGCTTTGGGGCAGAGGGGCCGACTGAATGAGTCTGACTAGAAAGGCACAAATTACAGGGAAATTCAAATTGCAAATCACATAATTACAGCTTTCAGGTTCTTGAAAAAAAGAAATTCCCATGGAGGAAACAAAAAAGTTCCCAATGAAAACGAGTGCGTGTCTCCTTGGCTGTCACCTGGCTGCCCGCAGGACGTGTGTTTCTCCAAAGTGACCAAAAAAACAGGCCCGGCGTCTGTCCGCCACAGGCGCTCAAACGCCGGCTGACGTCCGCTGAGGTTTAGTGGAGATGAATTCCATTAAGTTACTTTCCCCAGTGCATCCCAGCCTTCCTGTCACAGTGCTGTACCCACTGGTCCTGAGCTGGGGGACAGTTTTCAGGACCATCCACTTAAATGAGTCTCTCATGACCATTGTCACCGGTGCTAACCGTTTTGCCCTAACACTGTACAGACTATCTCACGATGTGCGAAGTGACACCCTTCACACAGTCAGTCACACGAGGAGAGGATGTGGACTCCTTGCCCAAACCCAGCTCAGAGCGCACAAAACCCGAGTGCAGGTTCAGAAAAATCCGATGTCCCACGTTACATGTGGTGCTTTGGAGCTTTGTGCCAACACAGGTGCACTCAGGCCGGCAGCCGTGCCAACCGGGCAGCTTCAGGAATGGAATCGGGGACAACAACACAGCCCTGCCTGGGCTCCCACCCCCGGGACGCCCCGTGCCCACAGTCAGAGCACAGCAGCCGGCGCGCTGACATGATCCTCAAGAGCCGGCGTCACAGACAGGACCAAAACGCCGTCCCAGGTACGGAGTCACAAAACCGTGCCCGTGCCCGGGGGAACCGCGGAAGAGCGCTGTCCCTCCGTGGAGACGGCAGCCACAAGGGGCGCCATCTCAACCCCTCCCACGCGAGGACAGGTGTGAGAGAAGCCGGGGGCCGCAGGACGCAGGGGGAGGACAATGATGTGGCCAATGTCACCGCATGACAAAGGACACGGAGACAGCGACGGAGGTGGTCACGGCAGGAGAGCCACCCTGGGGGAGGTGGCCGTGAGCTCGGTGCAGCGAGACGCCCACGTGCTCAGGTGTGAGGATGCCACACGCCGCACAGTTCAGCATCCGGGAAGGAAGGACGACGGGTCAGGAAAGTGAGCACAGGAGACGCTGCACACAGTGGGACTCACACCGTACACAGTGTGGCCTGGCCCACTGCTGCCTCCCGACAGGACCGTGAGTGCTCAGGGAGAATCAGCCTGTGTCACACACGTGTGCGCGCCGTGCCTTTGACAAGGACAGCGTGTGACCTCCACAGCCTGCATGCTAAAGACAGCGGCGTCACCACCACCCCGTTGGAAACGCAGGCGCAGAGACAGCAACTACTCACACCAGGCCCCAGAGCTGGAAAAGCGCCTGACAATCACTAACAGTTGTGACTTTAGGACCCAGTGCTTCAACTACGACTACTACTCCGTTTACTAAGGAAAGCGTAATGGCTTTATGTATCTGTGCCTTAAATTGGTTGCAACTGAAATCCTCAGCAGGTTGGCCGTCCCCACCCAGGAACCTGTGTTAATGAGCACGCCATTCCCCTGCCATCGCAGGTGACCAGGACGAGCAGGACTACATTTAGACTTAACCGCACGGCGTAAGCCCCTCCTCTCCCTATTCCATAGCGATCCAGGGTCAAAGAGAGAAAGAGACATCTTTAAGATGCAATCAAATTAAAAACACTGTGATGTTCCTGAACTGCGAAGTAATGCCAACTAATGTTCACTTATAAGATGCTCTCACCCAAAAGTTCTGCTGAATTAGTACTTACGCGTTTTTGGTGGGAGGTTTGGGCCAGTCCCTAAAAACCGGTGTCACGCCACACAAATCTAAGGTAGACAATGTGGTCAGACAGGGCCAGTTTTTGCCGTACCAGACGATCGTAACTGAGGAATCGTTCATGTAAAGATCAACATGCTCCATGATGTACTCTTTTCCACTTTTTTCTTCCAGTATGATTACCCATCCTAGGCCAGACATTCTGCAGAAAGAAAAGCAGACTGGAATGTTTGCCTCACTGGAAACAAAATGCTAAAGTCTACGTCATGTCTCATCTCCGAAGCACCTGGTTCCCCCCTCCAAAGCCAAGGTTCTCAGCGCGTCACGTGCCCAAGGCAAACAGCCACTGTCCCTACAGTTCTCTCCTTGCACCTTTTCTCCTCGCCCGACGGACACCTGCTGTGTTCTCAGTGCTGGCAATACATAGACGAGCTTAAAATACATACATTCATACACACGCACACGCACGCACACGCACATACATACAGAAAAGGTCTGCCCAAGAGAAGTGCCTCGAATGCTCTTGGTTTACCAGAGCAGAGCACTGGGCTATTTTTGTTTTTCATGAAAACTTGAGACCACTTATCTGGCGTAGGAAGACACTATTTCACAGATGCATGGAAGCGCACGCAGACTCTGAGGGACAGCCCCCACCCCCCAGACAAAGGGCACACGTGTCCTGTGCACACAGTCGTCTGGGCTAACACCTCCATTCTCCTTTAAAGTCAATAGTACCCGAGCCAGCGCGGCGCTGCTGTTGGGGACAGCGCCGTACCTGAGGGCCTCCTTGGTTTTGGCTGGGAGGCCCGTGTACTGGTTGACAGGTTTGAGGACTGGAACCAGAGCCTCCTTCAGAGAGGATATCTGCTTTATGATATATTCTTTCTTCCAATAGCCAGCTTCTGTATCCTCAACCGACAATAAGTTCACAGACTCAGCTGTCTCCTCCACTGCATCGACCCTCCAATTATATCTTTTAAGTGAAAAGGCGGATGAGTAGATTCTGATCCAAATAAAACTGAGGGAGAGAAAACGGTAGCAGTCTCGGAAACACTGTCGGAAACACTGTCACATACCTGTGGCTGTAACGCGTTCATTTGGAGACGCACGGCAACTGGGCCAGGCGCCTCCCTCCCCGCCAACGCTCTCCTTCAGGGAGAGAAGTACACGTCTCTTGGGGGACACTGAGGCAAAGGTTAAAATCTATGTCCTCTGTAAAGGATGGCATTCGTATTGATAAATTCAATCGTTTGCTCATTTAAGTGTCCGCATTCTCTCCGGTGCAGAAAGGGGAGCGACAGCCCGTGGCCGAGGCGCAGCGAGCAGAGGGCGGTCCCGCTGCAGCTGGAGGTCCGGGCCGCAGGGCGTCAGCGTGAGGCCGGGGCCTGGGGGACGGCTGTGCCGGCCACACAGTGCCACGCCCCCCCCCCACCCCGCGGCAAGGAGCACGTCGCGGGCAGCTGACCTCTCCAGGCACCCCCTGCCCTGGACACCCCTGCCCTGGACACCCCTGCCCTTCCCAGCAACGCACGTGTGGTCAGGCCCCTCTGGCATCTCTTTCTGTTTTCTAGGGAGGGTCTTTCAAGTCACTTCTCACTCCACAAAATCGTTTCACACCGAGCCGCTTTGCCTTCAAGGTTTTGTGTGTGCGGCTCAGAAGCCTGGCTGGATTCCGCACCTGCCCCGGCACCGGCAAGCTGCAGCAGCTGCCAGGCCGCGGGCAGGACAGGCAGAGCACGGGCCGCTCACACCCCCGGTGACAACCGCCCCACCTGGCGTTCTGCGCGGCACCACGGGCACACGCTCCCGTACTTAGGTCGCCGTGCAGCAGCCTGAAGTGAACAAAAGCATCCCCCGGAACTGAGGTGGTGGGCAGACTGCTGTCCGTGACCACTTATAAAATACAAATGTCAAGCTTAAGAAGCTTCTATCAGTCTCCGAAGCCCAACGCTGCTAAAATGGCAGATCTGAGGACAAGAGCTCATTTATCGAACCTGACTCCCAGTCAGGCACCGTTGTTCAGAAAGTGGGGCAGATTTACCAGTTTAACGTCCTGATGCACAGCGTTTCCCAGAGCTCGGGGAGAGGCACCCCCCGTGACCGCGCGAGGCGACCCGGCGCCAGCCCAGTGGCCTGTCGGAGAGCCGTGCGCCAGCTGAGGCCTCGCCATGGGGCAGGGAGGTGGCCCCACCAAAGTAACAGCCCTGGAGAGTCCCCCTCCAGACATGTTCCCCCAGAAGTTATCCATGTAACTGGCCACACTACACGCTCCTGTTCTCTCTTCAGAAGCAACAGTTAGAACACACCCTTAACTTTCCAAAAGCATGTGTTGTCCATCCACCCAAGTATTAAATGGAGACTAAGACACTTGTAAATACAATTCCACTCAGACAACGAAGGTTGGCCTTCGGAAGAGAAGAAATCATGAGAATGGTTCGTCAGAAGCTCAGACGTTTGAAGGACAACTTCCAGGAAAGTAGGATGGGACTTGGTCAGAACATGACAGACATCGGGCTTGCTCCTTACTTGTCATTGGCCAGGTGATAGAAGCGCCGGTTCACACAGCCCACGCACAGCAGGGCGGCAGCATCCAAGTAGGAGAGAATCTGCAGCAGGACTTCCGAAGGCATGCTGCGGGCAGGCGAGGGCGGTCAGCGCGAGGGCGTCTCGCCCCGGACACCGCTGCGGGCCCCCCCCCCCGCAGAGAGGGCCGGCGACAGACCCTCCCCGCCCACGAGGCCACCGCACCGGCACCGCCCACTGCGTCCCCGTGGCGTGTGCCACAGGGCACGGGACACACCCCAGCACCGGCCCCTGGCTGCAGCGAGCTGCCTTTGGTCCCGGGCCTTTCACCACCTTCCCGCACTGAGTCTGCTGGGCAGGCTCCCCGCCCTCCCCCAATGAAAGGAGTGCGGGCTGGAGAGAGAACTGGAAACAGGAGACGGAGGCATGCTTGGCTATCGGTAGGGAACACACAGTACCCCACCCCTTAAAAAAACAAACCCTGCAGGGAGCAGGAAATACCAACGCACCTCCACCGGGGGCCGCCGCTCTGAGCCCCCTGCCCCCCACGTCCCCTGGCTCGGCCATGTCCCCTGGGCTTCGAGGACACACCGAGCGCTATCAGGGTTGCTCAGGCCTCTTTTTTTTTTTCACTTCTGTGCCCTGTAAATATGCCGCTGGGATGCGTTCCCAATGTCCCGTGGATTTCCACGACCTTAGAATTCTGCACACCCAACCACACCCTGGCAGCACCTGGAAAGCACTGGCCGGGGCAGACGCCGGGAGTGTGCGCCCCGCATGCCGGGGCAGAGGCGGCGGGAGACAGGGTGGGGGCGGGGCAGCTCCGGATAAAGGACCGGAGGGAACACGACCCTCTGGCCAATTGAAAGCGGCCTGCCATGCTCTCTACTTGAGATTTTAATTCTAAACTGTGATCAAAGTCAGGTGAGGAAAGCTTCTCGTGCGAGATAGGAAGGTTGCAAGAAACACGTTTTTTGCAACAATTCGGGTTATCCATTGCATATAGTTTTTTATATTTTGATTCAACTATTTCCTAATTTGTAGTTATTTTTTTAAATCAGTGTAAGCTTTTAAAATGTAGAGTTGGACTTAAAGAAAACATTTCAGGAAAGTATCCAGCAACTGTAACAATTATTTAGTTAGAATAAAGCCCCACTCGAGAAGGTCACGCCACAGGTTTACCTCCACCCACCAGACGGACACACGCAAGGGCGGGAGAGCCTCTCCACGGGCTTCTAGCAGGAAGGGAAAACCTCGGCTTTACAGCCAAACCAGCGGGGCTCGGAGCTGCTCTCCGCTATGCACCGTGAGCTGTCCCGGACCCCAGCACAGCGGGTGTGCGCACTCACGGGGGCGCTTCCCCTGAAATACTCCTGACCTCACAGTGACCGCGTGGGCGCGGCCGGGCCAGGGCGGGGCACTGGGGGAAAGGGGAGGAGCAGGACCATCGGAGGGTCAGCGCTGGAGCAAGGAATCTGCCTCGGGTCAGCGCCTGTCCCTGTGGGGACTCAAGGTCCCGCGCACCCTCACTCTCCGCCCTGCGGCCGCAGGGTGAGGGAGCCCCTGTCCTGGTCCCAGCGAGGACCTGCCGCCCCATTCCCGCACTTGCCGCTTTCGTGCTCCGGGTCCCTGGAGAACCTCGAGCCTCCTCACGAAGCTGCCCTCTGCACCTGAGCTCAGGTCCCCTGCCCGGGGTCCCCTCGAGGGCTCCGTCTCCCACTCCTGCCCTCCTGTCCTGTGTCACTCCCGTCAGCCCCAGAAACCCCCCACATCCGCACCCTACAGTGACGCTCGCCGTGCCCCCAGCCCCCTCCAACCACCAGGGTGAGTTGCTGAGTTCCTTGCTCCCTTCTCCTGCCAAGCGTCCAGAGAGAGCCCGACCCAGCACAGCCTGCCTGCACTGGTGCCTCCAGCCAGGCCTCCCCGGCACCCGCGCGGGCGGCGCCTGCCCTTGGCCGCGCCCGCCTGGGCGGCCTGTCCAGCAGCGATCTCCTCTCCTGGCCACACAACACCCCCCAGACCTCCGGGACTTGGCTGCTCTTTGCTGTTCCTCCTTCCCCCGCTGGCTCCTGTGTCCCTTTGCTTTCTCCCTGCTGCCTCCCGAGACCTGTGAGCCATGGCTCCTAGGATGCTCCTGAGTCCTCGCCCCCCACTAGGCTCACAGCCACTGTCCTTTCAGCTGGACTGTCTCCCTCCCCCACCCAAGAGCTTTCCCGCCCCAATACGCAGCAGCGCCACTGAGTGGCCCTCTCAGCAGGTCCCGGTTCCCACTTTCCGCCTGCTCTCCCCACACCTGCACCAAATTCGTAAACAAATCATGTCACGTGGGCCCCCAAGTGCATCCAGACTGGCCTGTGTCTCTCCATCTCCCTTCCTTCTAGAAAAGGCAAACAGGTAAACAATAAGAGGGTTTAAAACAACCCAATGGCCTCCCGCCTCTGTGCTTACAATCACCCCAGCACCTCCCCAGGACCCAGGAGGCCGGGCCTCCTCCGGGCCACCTCTCCCTGGCCCGGCCCACCGCCCGCGGCACGTTCCCACGCCTCCGTCCAGTTCTCAGCTGACATGTCACCTCCCCGGGGACAGCGGGCCTCACCATCCCGCCCGCTGTGCTGGGGCATGGCTGCATTTTGTCTTCTCGACAACACAGACCCCAGGGTTTCCTTCATTACTTTTTAATGTGTCTTCCCTGCTAGACCGCAAGCCTCGTGAGAACACATGTGAGCAGCTCACCATCTGTGTCCCAGCTCCAAGCGCAGTGTCTCGGACAGAGAAGTAACTGATCAAATATTTGTTCTGTTCTAATGTCAGATTACTGTAGGACAGATTCTACTCCCCAAGCACAGAGTTTAAAGCTTCAACTGATGTCCTTAATGCTTTCTTGTTTTGTTTTGGGGTTTTTGAGGGGGGTTTTTCTTTTTTTGGCTTTTCACTTCTTTTTAAAAAAACTGAAAGTATTTGTATCCTGTTAGCTGAGCTAGTTATGATAATAGTACTAATGGCCCAAAACTTGAAACTGGGCAATTTACATTCTAATCTGAATTTTGCTATTTGGAGACCACGTGAGCCTCGCCGCCTCTACCATAAGACATCTGCGATCATTCCCAGCCTTCGGGGCCCCGCACTAGGCTGAGCACAGAGCTGGCACTCCATAAATCTTACAACGTGGGGAATCCGCAGGCATCTCTGCATCCATTTCAAATTCTAACTTCAAAGAGTAAAAATGATTCTACAGATTGTTGCTTGTTCCTGAGGCCACGATATAGAATCTTGCCATGGCAAAATGGGTTCCCAAAATCCTGAAAGCTAAGAAATTCAGAGACCTCCTGAATGCTTAGAAGAAGACACTTTAATTTTCTTTCTCCATTTTCAGGGGTCTATGTCAACAGGAAAGTGAATCATTTTAAAGAACATTTTTTAAAAAGGGAAAATTAAATTGACTTATCACATTTAGACATTTAGCGTCATAAAATTAGCCTAATAATGATGGTGGTGACAGCTGGTGACTCACATCAAACTCCCAAGTTGTACACTCTTCCTACACAATTCTATTGTTAGAGAGCTCAGAATAGCAGTTGGCATATGTGGCATTGTAACTGTCTCTAATAACTCCATCCCGGAAGCCCCCAGAGAAGCGGCCGACGACCTGAGCCGCTTACCTGTCCAGCCACGCGGGGCAGTCCGAGCAGGGACTCCCGCGGGGCCCTTCGGGCCGGGCATGCTGCTCCCCGGGAGCGGAGGATGCACCAGCTTCGATACCTGGCCCGCTCCTGAAAGAGAACACGGAGAATTCAGATTCCTGCAATGCTAGGGGCACTATCCATTCCTCCAGACAGCATTTTAAGGGACTCAGGGACTCCCAAGGTCGCGCCTGTGAAACCTCGCTCGGCAAAGACAGGATGTGAGGGAGGGCACGGTGGGGTAGGCGGGGCCAGGGACCGGCCAGCGGCCTGAATCCTGGGCCCGCTGCCACGTGTTCCAAGACTAATGTCTAACGCTCACTCTGCTTCTGGGCTGTTGGCGTCAAAGAAGTTCTGCTTAATGGAAACAAAGAGGAGAAAGATAAAATGTACTCATTGTCCAATCTCAATAACAAAACACAGAACCTAATAAAAATACCATCAGCAGAGGGAAAAAACTTGGGATTTGTGAGCCAGAACTGCCAACAGGACCCACGACTCTGTTGACCGTCACGGACCTGCAAGGGGCAGCAGCTGGTTCCAGCTCTAGCTTCAGCGGTCACGGCCGCAGGAGCACCCCTCACCCCCTCACACTCAAGGGAATATATTTGACTGTCCATCTTTCATTTTTGTGGTACATAAAGTAACAGTGAATTTCACAGTCAATGTAACAATTCGATGAAATAGGGTATAGTATTTATTTTATTGGTTCTTCTCAGAAGTTCCTAAAATAATCTTTATTAAAATCAGCCCTCAGAAGCAGTGGCATCCAGTGGCAGCTTGGCCGGGGTCTGAAACACCCAGAAAGTCGCTGCGCCACAGCCCGGTGCCGCGGCCGCGGCTGGCACAGACGCCCCTGGGGAACAGGCGGGCCCCCTGGGAGAGTTCGGAGGCCGCCTCTTTACCACCGCCCCCCCCATACACACACACAGGCCAGCGACGGGCCGCCCCCGCCCCCAACCCGGCATGCTCTTTAGGACAGGCGAGCGCCAGCGTGTGCTCCTTGGTCGCTCCGCTCCCCAGCAGTCATCAGGCGGAGTCCGCGCTTCGCTCGCCCAGGTCAACCAACACCAGCTGCCGCCAGCAAGCTGACTGCCTGGGCCTGTTTGGACCGTCGCTCAAGGAGGAGTGGGTAATAATGGGAGGCACAGGGAGGGGCCCCAGGAACTTGGAAGGGAGGGCAGAGATGTTTCTGGAAGCTGAAGGATGAATTCCACAGCAGAAAAGCTTCGCCGTTGCGGGCATGGCTCTAGCCCGGCAGTGACAGGCAAACTGCAGTTCCCTCCTCTGGCTGCCTTCACAAAGCACCTCAAATGCGAGGCTTAAAGCAACAGAAATGCGCTGCCTCCGAGTCCTGGCTGCCCGAAGCCCAAAACCCCAGTGCTGGGAGGGCCGGGCTGCCTCCACCGGTTCTAGGGACGAGTCCTTCCTGACCCCTTCTGGTGGCAGCCAGACTTCCTTGGTGTCCCTTGGTGTCTGGCAACATTCCTGCAGCCTCGGCTCCACCTGTACACGGCCCCCTCCCCGTGTGTGTGTGTGTCTGTGTGCCTTCTTCTAAGGACATCACTTACGTTTGATTGACAGCCCACTCTGCTCCCGCATGACCTCACCTTAACTAACTGCATCTGCAAAGGCCCTACTGTCAGATAAGTCACACCTGGAGGCTCTGGGGGGACAAAATTGGGGGCGGGAGCACATCATTCAACACGATATACAATTTTCCAAATTTTTTATTTAAGTGTAGTTGGTATATAATATTATGGCTCAGGTACACACTATAGTGATTGGACTTTTTATGCCTTATGGTGTGATCACCCCACTAACTCTAGTCATCGTCTGTCACCATGCAAACCGATCACAATACTGTTGACTACACTCCCCGCCCCCTTCTCGCCCATCCTCCCACGCCCTTCCCGTAGCCCTCCCTTTGGTCTCTGTGTCCGTGAGTCTGTTTTTGTTTGGTTCATTTGTTTTCTTAGATTCCACATGTAAGTGAAACTATATGGTACATTTTAAAATGATTAAAAGCATGTCTTAAGTGATTAACTATTCTTCAAAGTTTTATAATGATCTGTGTCACATATTCAAACATAAAATGCTTTCAGTCAACAAAGGTCTCTAATACCCAAGTGTCAAGTGAAAAGAACCTCTAATCAGTAGAGCCTATTGCTCCTCCGTCAAATAAAAACATCTCTCAGGAGTCGCCACTGGCGCCCTGTGGACCCCGCAAGTGTGAAGGGGACCGCACCACAAAGTCTGTGCGCCATGTCGTTTGAAGACTGAGGACTGTCTCTCACTAGAGTTCTTTAGCAACTTTTTTACTTAATGAGTACTGCTGTGGTTAAGCAAAAATAAATTTATTTAAAAGCATTACTAAATTGCTAATGGCTTCTTGCCTTTATGTATTTCTTCCGTCAAAAGATGCCAGAAGAAATAAAAACTATTACCTTAGGCCTCTCCAAGGGAACCGAAGAAAAGTAAATTAACACGCTCTCTGTCAGTCTCAATCTAGCGACTTAGCAAAGACCAAATAAATGATGAGGGCTGGCGCTGGGCGCGGCCGGGCCAGCAGCCGTGCACCGTGGGGAAGGTCCACCCCGGGCGTGTCTGTCAAGACCCTCAGAGGCACACGCATTTCTTTAAGCCAGGAATTTTATTTCTAGAAATACCTGCTAAGGCGAAACAAATGTTCCCTGTGACTTCACTCAAGAATGTCCGTGTCAAGGCCGTCAGCTGGGAAAATACCCTGGACCAAGCACAGGGACCGGGAATGCGCCCGGCCTCCGCCAAGAGCGGCGCCACGGGGCCAGCGCAGGGCTTGTGTGAGCCAGAGGCCGGGAGCACCGGAAGGCTCTCTCCTGACAGGGCCCCAGAGCCTCAGGAGTCTCACTGTGCCGTCCAGCTCTCCAGCGGGCTGGGGGCCACGGAAGGCCGTCCCCACTCCTCCGGGCAACAGCCGCCCGCGCCTCGGGGCCACAGCCTCTGCGGCCGGGAAGCCCCATGCGCTGCTCACACAGACCCGTCGACAGAGCTAAGCACACACTTAGCTGGTGTGATCGGTAAGAGCACGTTTAGTCTAAAAACACTTTTTCATGTCACAGACCTTTGCCTGGTAGCTTTTAATTAGTTCAGTATTTTAAAAATCTACTTCCTGGGCCTGATTTTTAATACCAAGAATTTAGACCAACTCATATAAAGTATAAGTTAAGCCAACTTGATATGCTTTCTCCTACATTTCTTACAGTTTATGGTTTTCACCTACATATTCCCATTTTGTGTTAAAAAGGGAACCACTGACTCCTTATTGAAATCTAATGTTTCTGCTTTGAGACACTAAAAATAACTGCCTACATAGAACATCGTCAACCATCTTTGCACCTGACCTTTCTTTACCAGAAAGAATGTGTGCATCACCAAGTCACAGGTGGGCGTGCAGGCTCCAGGGCCAGGCCGAGTGACAGGCACTCTGACCACAGCGCGGCCCCGGGAAGTTCAGGCACCTCACAACGTGATGGAAGCTTCATCATCTCAAAGTCATTCTGCTTCCCACTAACAGAGCGCTATATATAAAGACTAATTTTAGTAAGAGTGACAAAATGATTTAAAGTTCAAGCTTCCTATTTAAACGCCAGTCTCTCTCTCCCACTTAAAAAGAACTTTTGCAGGCACTGTCACTGTGCCACTCACATGTCACAAGGCTTGCGGTAGGTACGCTATGTCTAGCACTACAGAGAGTCACTCAAGAACTATTACCACAACACCAAGGGACAGGGTCCTGCCCTGGAAACCAGTGTGAGCGGGGTGCTGGAACCCTAGGGTGGACACAGGACATAGTTCTGAAGACTCAGGAAAACAAAAAATGACAAGTAGTTGAACTGGCAAGTACCATCACGCTTTTGTAATGCTTAAGCGTAGGCATTGATGTATCAGAAGGCATAATGTGCACGACTTTCTCTATCTGTACATTAAGACGACTTACAAACAAAAGGATAATATTCAAGAGTGCAAAGTGTCCTCAGCATTATCCCTCTACCCGGTAAACGGACTGGGACGATGGGGACGGAGCTGGGAACGCTCACAATGAAACGAAAAGGATTTAGGTGCCACGACAGCACGCTGATACTGCCGGGATCATTCGCGCTGGGAAAAGAGCCATTCTCCGTGGGCGTTAACCTGGAGGTCCGGAAACAGCTGCGGCCCGCGGCCCGCGGCCCCCTGCCCTCTGCCCCCCGCCCCCACCTCACTCCTCCCAGTTGCCTGCTCTCATGTGGAAGAGGACGACTCTTCAGTTCCAGGGCTCCCCATGAGAAATGGAGGGAAAGGCGGCAGAACAGGGTTAGGAGCTGAGCCCCGCGGGGTGACCATTCCAAAAGCCTCCCTCTGAGTTTGCTTAGAGACGCAGCCTTGGCCTGGAGTCGGACGTGCAGAAAGTGCTGCCCGGCAGAGGGCGCTCCTGGACCCGCCCGCCGGCCAGAGGTATGCGTTTAGCGCCCCGCGTCCTACGCGCCCGGACCGTGGGTGGGACAGAAAACCCTAGCGTGTCTACTTCTCTAAGTTGTAAGGTCACAAAAAGACGAAAGGGGACTTCTGGCCTCAGAACAAGGAAGGACTTCGGGGGCACGTTGCGGAGCTGTACCCTTTCGGGCCGGGCAGGTGGAGACTGGCGAGGCGCACCTGTCTGGGCTGGTGCAGCTCCTTCGCGCGGCGGGTCCCCGCGAGGCGCTGCTCGGGGCTTGGAGAGCTTCCGACGTTCGCGCCCCCACAGTGCCCATTAACTGACCTAACGGAAAAGGAAGGAGGTGTCCTGGGGGCTACTCTCCTTGTACCCTGACTTGGGGTGGCCCCACGCTTCCAAGTTGAAGGCACTTCCTCCCGCCGTTCTTCCAGACCTTTCCCGCACTGGCAGCAGCCGCCAGCGACGCGCCAGAGATGGACCATTGTATAGAAAGGGGAAAGGGCGGGAGGAGAGGGGGACCGTCACCTGAACCCGTCGCTCCCGGGGGCCGCGCCAAAGCCCCCGAGAGGCAGGCGCAGCTCCTGGAGACCGAGCCACTGCCGCTGCAGAAGCCGGCCGCGTCCGGTCGCCATGGAGACCCGTCGGAACTCGTGGGCGGTGCGACCCGGGGAAGGTATAGAGCGCCGCCCACGCCACGCCTACCCGACGCCGGCGCGCTCCCCGGCACTCGTGCGCAGAAGCGCTTTCCCGCCCACTCCACTAGCGGTTCTAGAAATTTACGAGTGCTGTTTGTTAACACCGCGTTGCAAAAGTGGGGGCCTCGTTCCGTCCTACGTGCTAGCTCTAGGTAGTTCGTGCTACCTTCTGTCCCTTTTTTTTTTTAAGGAAGAATCCGAAATGCAAAGGCTCTGTCATTTGCCTTAAGGGAGGGCAGAACAACAATCAGAGCCGAGAATTTTCGGTTTACACTGTCCTGTATAAAGAGGCGCAAGAACGTGCAGTTTGCAAATGCTAATTTGACTTTTGTGAGTTCTAGAACTATGCTCCAAGAACGCCAATCTTGCCAAAAACCAACTTCGTGCAGCGCATGCGTAGGTAGTCAGCACGGGCTCGTTGGGAGAAAATGAAGGACTGGGTGGGGTATGGCCGCCTTGCATTTTGGGAGCTGTAGTCCTTGACTAAGCAACTAAGATAGATGTGAAATCCTCAAACTACTATTCCCAGGATCCCTAAGGGTTTCCCAGGGTGCTTTGCAAAGGCATGGCGGGGACAGTGTGAATGTCAACGTAGAAGAGCACTTTGATTCCACCGAAAAGAGGACCAAAGGGAAGAGGAGGTGGACAAGCAACTCCTTTGGTCTTAAAAACGCTGCCGGAGCTAACGTTTTTGTCGAGAACGCCAGGTAGCCTTTCCGGCGTGAATGTGTGCCCTGGATCACACGTCCTGCCAGGCGCGGAGGGACCAGTGAGGCTTTGCTGGTCGTGATTGGCGTCTTCCGTAAGTGAAGCGGGTTTCTGTGAACATGATTTGTTCTCTTCTGCGAGCTGTGCAGTATACGGAGAAGCTGCATAGGTCCTCGGGGAAGCGCCTGTTTTCGCCACACTTCGTACTCAGCAAAGCTTGCTTTAAGACCGAGCCCAGACGGAGATGGGCGCTGCACGAGCGGAAAACAGTGCGGCCCGGATGTATCCTTGGAGCCGCCCCGAGGACCGTCTGGACGCGGGGACAGGGCCGCCAGCGAGCAAAGGAGGACGGCAGCAAGCAAGTGTCTGTGCACAGTCAGAGGGCGGAAACCGCCATCTCGACGGCACAGAAAGGTAAAAGGGAATTCTCCAGTAAGGACCAGCCTTGCAGCAAGCGTGACAAGAAGTGCCCGTGCGCTTTTATAGAGAAGTTCAGTGCTGAGGATGCCAAGTCAATTCACGCAAATTAAAAGGCGGAACCGCTAAACATAGTTTAGAATCAGAGAGTATAGGCCTGCGATATCCTTCAGAGATTTGACCTCAAATTTGAAAGTTGAATTATGTCTAGGAAATTTTTCTCAACTTTGATTAGTTTTGCTGTGGAGAGAGCCATATAAAACTTAGCCATTCTTTAATACTTTAAAACAGACAAGGAGATTGCCCAGATGTTATTTCATCCATTTGACTCTCGCCTTCAGTCCTTCAAACATTTCTGTTCTAAGGTAGGAGGCACACTTCTCCAGTTTCACACAACTGAAAATTAAATGCAGATTTCCCTAATTTCGGTTTCCTAACGTCCAGGCCAGTGCTCCTTAGGACAACTATTGACAAGGATTTCGTGAGTTCCCATCTCGTCAGTGCTTAGCACTTGAACAGTTGCTAATGGCTGTGCCAAAGAAATCTGAAACACAAATAGTCTACCACTTAATTGGGAAGAAGATGCAAAGTGTGAAACAAATAGCGAAAAAAGATTAGTTGTGCTACAGAGAAAGAGGACTAGGGAGACTATGATGAAGAGTAGTAATTGGCGAGAATAAATAGAAAAGAAATCATTGAGTCATAATCTATAGGGATTAACTCATATAGTTCAACCCAATAAACACTTTTTTAAAAGATTTTATTTTATTTTAGAGAGGGGATGGAAGGGAGAGAAACATCCATGCGTGGTTGCTTCTCACGCGCCCCCTACTGGGAACCTGGCCTGCAACCCGGGCCTGTTCCCTGACTGGGAATTGCACCAGCAACAATTTGGTTCACAGGCTGGCGCACCGGCGCTCAATCCACTGAGCCACACCAAGGCAATAAACAATTTTCCTGAGAGGCTGCTGTTGTGCCCAGTTACTGAGTAACACTTGGCATACTACAGAGTTAAAGGCATCCGAAATACCTCTTCCCTTCTGATGACCCATGCAGTAATAGAATGTATAAAATAGGAAAAATGAAATGTCATTTGGTGAGGGAAGGTGAAGTTTTCACAAATGACATAAGAAAGCATTTCATTTTTTTGTTAGTTTCTTCATTTCATGAATAATAAAAAAAAAAAAGTAAAAAGCAAGAAAAGAAAACAATTCAGACACCCGTGATTATACCACGCAGAGATGACCAAGGTAATATTTGGTTTCTGTCATTTCTGTGCATGTATTTTTCAACAAAAATAATTTAGTCGTATCTTACCAGTTTTTGCAATCAGCTGAATGTGACAAAAATATAGTGGAGTGTTTCATTCATAGTAGTCTGACGAAAAGTTCAGCGTGAAGGAACAGCCTGTGCGCGGGCGTGCCGGGCCATGTGGCGGCGGCTGCGGCACAGGTCATGGTGCGGGCAGGCTCTTTGCAGGGCCCTGTCTGACCTGGGGCCCCGCTGAGGTGCATGGTGGGAGCAGCAGTCCCACGCGTGGGTGTGCTGCCCCCAGAGACCCCAGAGGCCCGTCGCGCACAGAAAGGACGGACAGGACGCAGTTGTTTGTCTTTCACTGGGCACGGCGTGTCCCGTGTGCCCTGCGGCGCACGCTGACGAGCTGTGCCGGGGTGCTGGGCCAGCCCTGGCCCTTGGTTGGGCTCCTCCCCGCACTTGGAGTACATGTGTCTCCCCAGGCCGCCCCCCACACCTGCCACCGGTTACTGTCGGCTCTTGCATGGTGGCATGTTCTGCAGCACCCCCAGGGCAGCGTTGTCCAGATAAAAGTCTGCTTGGCTGGGAATGTTCAGCGTGTGCGCTGTCCCGTTAGGGGGGCCGCCAGCCGCCCGTGCCTGTTGAGCACCTGAGGTGCTGCTAGTGTGGGAGCACTCGGTTTTTATTTAATTTTAAGTTAACTTAGGTTAATTTTTAATTTTAAACTTAAACAGCCACGTGTGGCATGTTGCTACTGTATTGGACATCCAGGTCCAGAATGTCCAGGTCACTTACAACGGTATTGTGACAGGGCAAGACCATACATAGACCCTGCTACCGCCTGTTGCGCGTTACTGCAGACGAGTACTGTTGCTCCTCCCCGGTAGAGGCGGCAAACGGTGCCGCCTCCACATCAGTGGCCGCACCGTGAGGCTGTGCTAACGCACTCCCGTAAGTTACCTTCTGCCTCGGCGTGGGCGCTGGGGTGAGCGCGCGTGGACTACCGCCGCCCTCTAGGATCTGTGGGCTTTCTGAGAGGAGGACTGGTGAGCGAAGGGGATGTGATGGGCTCCGCCACCCCTGCGTCTTAGGTCCCTAGGAACTGCACTCTCTCTGCCATCCCCTCCTAGATGTGGTTTGGGTCAGGTGGGTTTTTGGTTTGGTTCTGATTCGCAGGAACATTTGAAAACAGCTGCTTCAGACACAGACCCACTCGTCAGGCCTGAGTCCACACCCACCCAGAAGTACCGACGGCTCCTGCTGGCGCCTGGCACGCCAGTGACTCTGTGCTCTTTCCTCTTTACAGTTAAAGAAGCCGGAAGAGATTTTACCTATTTAATAGTGGTACTGATTGGAATCACCGTTACAGGTTGAAAACACAGCAAGTATAAGACCCCACCCCCCCAATATCTATTTCACTTACTGTTTGTCTCACCCCGGCTTTACTTGATCTTCTTTTTCGTTGCCTTTCAGGTAGCTTGTTTTACGTGATTTTTAAAGAACTTTTTTCATCATCCAGCCCTAATAAGATATACGGGAAAGCCTTAGAAAAATGCAGATCACATCCAGAGGTGAGTCCTCAAGACAGAGTTGCACAGCCCTGATAAGAGGGAGCAAATATCGGAACCGAGGAGGGGTGGGCAGAGTTCATGTGCCGGTTCTGAGCCGAGTGGAATTCATACGATAAAGCATATGTGCACGTTGTTTGTTACTAGCTCTTTCTTTTGTGCTTGAACTGCCCAAAGGGCACCCAAAGATCCAGGTAGGGTGTTTCCACCCTAATTATACAAGAGGAAGTCATTGTACTAGTTGTCATAAATAATAAATGCTCTGACTGTACCAGAGTCTTGAACAGCTACATAGCTCTTAAGTGTCTCTCTTGTTACACATTATTCCTTTTTATTGGACTCTTGTTGTGTGATGTGTCTTTTCTTTTCCAAAAAACCTGACCTGTGACCCCATACCACCGTGATGACTCGTACTAAGAGTGCACGCGAGCCAGGGATCACGTGTAGTGCCTCAGTGCGCCGTCCTCATTAGACCCCAAAGCCGCCATGGGTTGTGTTCTGCTTTGGCCCGTCTGCGGAAGGGGAAGCTGGCACTTAAAGACAGGAGACAAGTATCAACAGCAGCCTAATTAACCATGAGGAGGCCTCTCTACAGAGGTGACGACGGACTGTGTCATTCACAAACAGCCTTTCCTAGGGCTTCAACCCTTTGACCAAAACAAAATACACAGAATAAACAGTGGTGCCATATAAAAGTCATAACCCAATTTGCTGCCTATCAGAGGTCTACATGTAATAATTAAACATTTAGTTTTGTCAACATTTATAAAGGTCCGTTTCTTTGCCAGGCACTTTGCCTGGTTGAAAAATAGAAGACCTTATGCTGCGATGCTGATACGCGTAATCCGCTCAGTTGTTTGAACAGATGTTCCATGTGTTTCAGCCCACAGTTCTCGAGTGTCTCTCATCTTACTGCTCCTTTTTCCTTACGCGTGAAAAATGTGATAACTGATGATGCCAACACAAAATAAGAAAAGTTTTATTTTTTTATTTGATATCAATATTTTTTAAAGTTTCCAAGAATGTTCGTATTTTAAATTAAGTAAAAATTACATTTGCGTTTCATTGTGAGTTTTCCCATCAGGAATACTTGCCTCACAACGAAGTAAAACATTCTTTCCTCTGCAGGTAATAAGCGTCTTTGGTGAGCCCGTTAAAGGCTACGGGGAAATGACCAGGCGCGGTCGCCGGCAGCACGTCAGGTACTGCCTTGGGCTTGAACTTGCAAGGCTCGGGGATCATTTTTAAATGAAAAGGATTTAGACCTGTGTTCTTCCATTTTCTTGGCAGTTTTATTGAATATGTGAAAGACGGGCTGAAGCACATGCGCGTGAAGTTCTACATCCAGGGCTCCGAGCCTGGGAAGCAGGGAACGGTGCACCTGGAAGTGAAGGAGGTGCGAGGGCGGGGAGGGGCCCGGGCTGAGTGCGGCGCGGCGCAGCGCGCTGCGCGGAACAGTAACTCCGGGAAATACTTTTTTTTTCAGAACCCAGAAAGTGGCGAATATGAATTTCGATATATATTTGTAGAACTTGAAACCTATCCTCGAAGAACTATCATCATCGAGGATAATCGGTCCTGAGAGAACGAAGCGCGGCGGCACCGCGGCCCTGGGTGGGTGTTGAGGGGCGGACGCCACGCTGACCTCCGCAGCTCCTTTCCGCGGCCGCTTCGGGCAGGGCAGGAGGGAGGAGAGCCCAGCAAAGCGACGTCCCGGGCTAGTTGCTGCATCGAGACAGCTGCGTTCGAGTTTCCCTTGAAGAGTAGAAAATCATTGACTAGAGCATATTTTAGGTGACCCTGGGCAGTATTTCTGCTCTAACATCATCCTTCCTAAGAAATTTTCATTAAAAAACATCATATAAATAAGAAAACAGTTCAGTATTTTCTGCTTTTATGTTTTATAGCTATATAAAATCTGTGGAATAAAATTAAAACTAACATGTCAGAAGCAGCTTCCTTCCATGTACTTTGGTATCTGACTCACGATGAGCATTTGAAAATAGTTGAGAACTGTAGGGACCAAATGACAAGTCCACGCCCTTCAAATGATCAGAGAGAGGTTGTCACACCGTATGGGCTGTAATCCAGTCCCCTCCGTGAGTTGGGGGCATTGCACACCACGGGGAAGCGAATTCTAAAGCCGGGCGGGCTTGCGCAGGTTCCCTCACCTCGTCCAGCCTCACCAGCAGGTCTCATTCCAGCAGCTGAATGAGGCGACAGGCACGAATGCCTGGACCCCAGAAGGTGCCCCCAGAACGTCCCGGCCCTTCAGAGCCTGCTCGGTGGTGTCACTGCCAGAGGCAGCGTGGGCGTCAGGCCAGGCGCCTGGAGGCCTTGTGGCCATGCACAGCCTGCTTTATCTGAAGGAGCCCCAGGGCACGTGGAGAAAAGCGACCTTCACTTAGGGGAGTGCGATCGCATGTCTGTCTAAAGGTCTGCGCGTGCTGGGGCAGGTCTAAAAGCGCCCTTGCCTGCGGTAGTTTCAGTGTTGAGGGGTCCCCTAAAATGCTGTTCCCTCTCCCTCAGGCCCGCCTGATGGGCACTTGAAATTGTAAGCTGTTGGGGATGGACGGACCCCCAGGCGAGCAATCTCCAGTACTTAGTTATCTCTCTGCTTAATTCAGTTCAAACTGGAGTTTAATGGCTTGTTTTCAATGTCTTTTCTTTTTAATTATGAAAAATCTTAAACATTTAGGAAACTAAGGAAATGATGCGCTCCTTCCTGCTCAGTGTGCAAGTCACGGGGCCGGGACGCCCTGGGAGAAGTTGCAGCATGTGACGCAGCCCGGGCTGAACCCGTACGTGAGCCGCGGGTTGTGCTACTTTGATGCTGAACCAGACAACTGGGATGAGCCCATCTGCTCAGCAGCCTCAGGTTAATCATGCCTTTGGCCTCATTACATCAGCTGGTTCTGAGGATGAGGAGGGGGACAGATCTTTGAGCGCCCACCACTCAGGAGGCAACCAACAGTTGTCTGCTGGGCAGTGGCTGGCTCAAGGTCATCCACAGGGTGTGACCTCGGAAGCAGGGGCTGACCCCAGGCCTATCCGATTCTCCTGTCCTGGGTGGTGAACCCCTAGTATGTGGTCCTTCACCACTCTCTCCGCGGTGCAGTTTCCTCATCTCTCAAATGAGGACACCGCCATCAGCTCCCAAGGTTGCCATAAGGTCACACAAGGTGGTACGGAAGGTGTTTCAACAAGGTGGGCGCCTGCCTGCCGCAGCCATCAATTAATTATCTCGTCGGCCCTTGAGATTGTAGATAGAGAAGGTACCACTTTCATTTTTGTACCCCCAGTTCTCAGTATTTAGAAGACAGCAGGGTCTCAAAAAATTTTGTTAAACCCAAGCCGTAGGAACATCTACAATTCTAATACATAAGCAACACATTACTCAGAAAGTGACTTAAAAAGCTGCAGAGTCCCCGGCGGCCGAAGTGCTGGCCTGTCCCAGAGCAGCCCCGCGTCATTCCAACAAAACCCAAACCCATTGCCTCCGGGAGGCTGGGACAGCCCCTGGTGCCACATGGGCAGAAAGGTCATCCCATGGCCTGCCTCTCTCTGTCTCCCCTTCTCTTCCCTTCAGAGGGCACTGGTCATTGGATTAGGGCCCGCTGTATAACCCAGGAGGTCCCATCTCAAGAGCCTTAATTTAATTACATCTGCAACTGACCCTTTCCAAGTAAGTTCACATTCGTTCACAGGATACAGGTATGACAACATAGACATTTTTTTTTGGGGGGGGGGTACCATTAAATCCACTCAGAACCCAAGAATCTCTAAATTTTAACGAATTCCCCTAAGTCACCTGGATGGGTTGGGCCCAGCCAGCCAAGAGAATGCCCACCGTCGGCTCTTGGCGCTTGAGCCGCCCCCCTCTTCCGAGTGTCCTGCGTGTGTTGCGTCGTCTCCAGTGAGGCCGGCGGCTTATGGGGACGAGAGCCTGGCAGGGACTCCAGGAGCGCACAGTCGTGAGACCGCGACGGCTCTGGGATGCTGCCCAGGGCTGAGCTGCAACAGCAACTTCTCCAGAACTTGGACGTGACCCCTCCCCTCCCCAGCTCTGCCGCTCAGGGCCCTGCTCCCACTTGTTCACAGGACATCGCTGGTCACTTAATAAAACCCTCGCACAGAAGGCAACTCCGTTTCTGAAGGGTGTTGACCGTGCCACAGGGGGAAGCTATTGAGCTGCACCTAATGAGGGCAGAGTTGCCATGGACACAGTGTGGCTCGGCTCTGCTGCCGGAAGGGCGGTCGGAAGCCGAGGGTGAGACGTGGCCTCCCAGCCACTGTCCTCTGCCCGAGCTCTCCCCTGCTCCAGGCGGTAGAAGAGCCACTCAGAGCCACGTGCCGGGAAGTAAAGAGAGAAGGTACAACTAACAAAGTGCTACAAAAAACCTGAACTTTCACAGAGCTGTCTTCCCCACCCCCCGAGAACCAAACAAGCACAGGTACTGTCCGACAGTTACGATGCTCTCATAGGGCTGATCAGACGTTAGGAGTTCGGGTTAGGAATAAGCACGGGGACTCGATGGTCCACGAGGACCGCCGGCACCCATTGGCTCCAGGCAAAAGCTGCAGTGGATTTCCTGAGTTCAAAAAAATAACTCAGGTCTTTGTTCACCTCAACACCTTTTGGTGATGTTTCCACAGAGGTTTTGGGACGTGACCGCCAGGGAAAGCTCACATGTGGTGGTTCTGCTCCCCCGCAGTGGACTTTAGAAACATCCTTTGGCTCTTTATGGAAATTATGACATTTCGAGGTCGTATTCATGGAAACCGAATAGTACATTACAAGCCACAGGAGACCGGACTTCAGATCTGGGCATATTTGCAGAACAAGAAGGAAGATTGAGTTGTTTAATGTGCTTAAAGGGTTTACTTTATTAGATTCTGTCATCCGGGTCAACATAATTTGCATTGCAAAAAGGATATAAATCCTTAGCTTGGAAGTGTTTTTTACTGTGCCAGTCAAATACCTTGTTTGAAATTACACTGAGCAGAGCTATTTGGAAAAGCATTAAAGTTATTTTATACGTCTGTCTTAGAACCTTGTCATGGGGGTCAACTCTTGTATGTGTTGAAACTGTGGTCTGGAATTATTGCCGGGAGGAGAATGGCTTCCGGGTGCTGTGAAATCTTTGCTTCCCACCTCCCCCCCACACACTCTGCACACAACCTCGTCTTCCTTCATTGCTACCGCCTCCCACTGCCCTGGTTCATCTTCACAATCATCGCTGCAGGAGTCCTGCCCTGTGATGTTCGCACGCGTGAGAGGCCATCCAATGTACCAGCAGCGGGGGAGGTGCAGTGGTAATTCCACGGGAGGTGGTGAGATCCCCGTCCCCTGGGGGAGGGTCTGATCTCATGACACCCCCCCAAGTTCCTCTGTGTGACTCTCTTCCATACACAGCTGCATAACCACTGTAGGTGTCGATTATCAAGTAACCTACCTTTCCACACTTCAGGGAAACACGTCTTCTGCGAAATCTTGACAATACAGTAAAAATCAAAATAGTATTAAACTGTGATTTGAAAATTATCAAAAATTAATTCTGGCCAAGTAGTTAGGGAGGGGTTCAGCTTCAGCGCTGGACAAATCAAGGAATGAAATCCTTGTTCTGCCCCTGACTTGGCTGAGTGACGTGGACAAGTTTACTTAACCTCTCTGAGTCTCAACCAGTCTGAAGGTGACATGGGACTGAGAAGGGTGAGGGTGGGCGGGGAGCATGCATATCCAGCTGGCATGAGTCTGGGATGCAGGCCGTTCGTAACAGACTCTGTAATGACCTCATCTACCAGCTTGCCTTTGCTCAGAAAAACATCCACATTGACTAAGATTAGATGTGTCGGAAATAAATGCCACCATTTTCTATACAGTGGAAATGTATGACCATAAAAATTTGGTGGTGTTTTCCCAAGACAGCGAAATGCATGTTACCCAGGTATGTGGGGTCAAAGTGCGGTATACATATATACATTTTAACCCGCCACACAGGTGCTCAAGCCTGGTTTCTGGTTGGCCCAAATCCCGCCGAAAAGAACCAGGGTTCTCTGGAGAAATGGGTGATTTCTCCATTCCGGGCAGCAAGGTCTGAGATCAGCCTGAAACATCTCCCATCAAAACACAAGAAAGCGCTCAAGGGATGAAGAGGACGTATCAGAAGGGCATAGGGGCCTGCTTGAAGGGGCTCCAATAGCCCAGTCTTGGGCAATTTGCACATCACAGTGAATAGCAGTGAAGTGCATCCCACTGAATAAAACAGGGAACCTGTACTGATGGAAATAAAGAAGTTGAAAATTTCGTAGTGAACAGGGTTTTACTTCTGCGAGGTTCTGGCTACAGACGCGTGACATTAGACACTTCCAAGTTCAAGACATTCTACTAAATAACTGGCCTGTGATGTTCAAAATGTCACAGTCATAAAAGTCAAGGAAAAATTCCCAAGACACTGTGCTAGACTGAAACTAACAAGACACCATGGACGAACATAACACGTGATTGTGGACTGTCTCATTGTATGTAACACACAATCATGGACTGTCTCATCGTAACAGGCAAGATTGAAGCAATGTGAAAAATATGAAAGGAGTCCAAGGATTATTGCACAGTGGTAATGAATCGGGGATAGTTTTCTCATTCTGAGGGCTGTATTTTGGTTGTGGGTTATGTTGTGTGGGATTCCTAGTTTGCTCCGGCTGCCATAACAGAGCGCCACAGACTGAGTGGCTTAAACAACACAAATTAAATTTCTCGTAGTTCTTGAGTCTGGAAGTTCAAGATCAAGGTGTGTGCAGGGTTGGTTTCTCCCAGATCCTCTCTCCTGGCTCGTAGATGGCGATCTTCTCCCTGTGTCTTCACATGGTCTTCCTTGTGCGTGTCCGTGTCCTAACCTCCTCTTCTTCCCTGCACACCAGTCCTAAAAGATTAGGGTCCAACCTATGACCTCATTTTACTCATTGATTCATATGACTCATTTTAAGGACCTCTTTGTTCCAGGGCCCTATCTCCAAATACAGTCCCATCTGAGGTCCTGGGGCTCAGGGCTTCAACACGTGCATCCTGAGGGGGCGTGATTCAGCCCATAAAAGTAGGAGGAAGTCTTCGTTTGCAGGAAACATGCACTACAGGACTTAAAGTCACAGGACACCCTGTCAGCAGCTTGTTCTCAGATGACACAAGATAAAGAGTTCTCTGTACTGCACTTACTTGCAACTTTTCTATAAGTTGGAGATCGTTTCAAAAAACAAAAAAAAACTCTTAAAAAACAGTCAGCAAGGGGCATTTAAAACTGTTAATACATAGGTGAGTCTACCAGGATGAACTATTATCAATGATGCTACAGTGCCTTGAAATCTCAGCTCTGAAGTTATTCGAGCTCTTTCTTCCCATCCTTTTCCAAGACAAATCTTGCACTAAGCAAAGCCTTCTTTGTATGGCCCATTATCAAATGTTGGCATGCATTCTTAATATTCTGAAAGAAAATGATCCTGGAAAGCATAAAATATTTACAGCCTGCTGTCTGCGCTGCCTCACCTGAGGAGAATTCTCACCTGGGCACAAACGCTCTTTAGCATTTGGGGACAGATGGTGGCGAGTAATAAAAAGACTGAAAAATTAGAAGGCAGGAATCGGAGCAGGGGGCCCAGCAGAAGGGCACGCCATTATCCAGGGAGAGCGAGTGCCTTTATGATCTTGAGATAAAGAACTTGACCTGGTATTGCAGTTTAGTGCAGCAGACTCTGTCCACGACTCCTCTTAATTTTATGTAAATCTCCCTTCCATCCCCTAAAGAGGCATCATTACCCGGGGAAACTGCCCAATGGCCGGCTAATGCCATCTTTGCACGGGCCCACCGCACAGGTGTGTGAGGCTGACGCGCGATTCATTCTCTCACCTCCCCAGGAGAGCTGACTTGAATGGAAAGGCCATATGTGCTTGGCCCTGTTGTGAGAAGTCCGTCCAAAATACTGTCACCTTCTTCACTCACCTTTGCTCTGGGAACGGCAGGCAGCTCTTAGGCTGTGACCTACTCCCTCATGCTCCCTGAGGCCACCAGACCTAATCACAGCATTGTGGCCTTAATTGAAACATGCCATCAGGAGATCCCGCCCGCACAGTCAGCCACCTTTGCGACCTCACCAATTCACTCACCTGGGCACTACTAGCAAACAAGGCCACCGCCGTCCTTCATAAATGGGTATGGACCTAAATGAATAGCCACCCCCACGCACACGTACATTGACGTTCCCTGACTCCCGAACACCAATAAAAATCAGGCGCGCCCTGTTCCATTCACCGCGCTTTCATATTAACGTACCTTTCCGGAGCATCGTTATAAACCCACAGACCTTCAAAAGCGAATCTTCCTGGGATGGAGGGTCCATTTTCTTTTTAATGCTGAATGTGGTCTTGAACGATCAGATGATGAGCCCGTTTGGGCTGGCTCCTGGGTCCCGCCCTCACTGAGAACGCCCCGCGGGAACGTAGGCCTCCCTAGGAGCCCCGGCTGGGAGCCCTCGTGTTAGGAACCACGCCCTGGGCCCCGGGGGCGGGGGGTGTGGGGGCTCCCGGAAGCTGGGCGCGCCAGCGCGGCCCTCCTGCTGCTTGTACCTGGACACCTGTCATGGTAATCCTGGAGAAGAGTATTTATTTTCCTGGTCATAAATTTAAATTACGTTTTTTTTAATTTTTTAAATTTGATTTGATTTACTTAAGGTTGAAAATAGGTTAATTTCAGTACCTCGATATTTTTCATTTAACATGTTTTTCTGTGTCAATTTTAGTCCCTCTGAGACGCACCCATTTTAATTTTTAAGCCGCTTTCGGACCCTACAGCCACACCCGCTCCCCTTTGACGAGCTCCGCGTTCCTCGTTAACAGCCGTCCTGCGCGCAGCGTATTGGCAGCTCCACTGATGAAGCCCATCGTCCGCAGGTTCGCGGGATTAAACCCTAACCCAAAGCACGGGAGCCTAGACCGCGGAACGTAAGGCACACGCCGGTGGGGACGGCGGCGTTCCCGCAGAATAAGCCCTTCCCAACGTCCGGAAGTGCCCCACCTCGGGGCCGGCTGCCCGGGCCACCAGCACAGACGGAAGCTGCCATCCTGAGGCCATCGCGGGCCACCCCTCCGTGAGCCCCGTCCCCAAGGCGTCCTGTGTCTCACGGGAAGTTAGCCTCTGGCCTCGGGGAAGCCCGCGCGGCAGCTTTCACCGCTCGGGTGTTTTTAGAGGAGGACGTGGCTCTGAAGTTTTGTCACTCCTTAGTGACGTGCGGACGCGCTCTGGTCGCTAGGAGGGTTCGGGAAATCTCCCCTCGCCTCGCCGCTCCGGGCACCGCAGCCGTGAGTACGGGCGCTTTGGTTCTCAGAGGAGCAGGAGGCAGACCCGCTTCCGGGCACGTGACCGCTGGCAGGCTCGGAGGGCGAGGGGCCGGCTTTACTCGCTTCTCCTCGGTACCGTTCTTCCGAGAAACAATCAGGGAGACCGGGCGGCAACGCAGCGCCCTCTCTTCACCCAAACACTTCGCCTGACTTTCCTTCACCAAGACCCTTGACTAAACACAGCGATGGCTGACTGACCACAGCATGTCATGAACAGTGGGCGGTGTGACGTTACTTTAAACGGCCTCAGAGCAGGAGGAGGTGGAAGACGCAGGTGGGGCCCCATCTGCTGGCTGACGTCATCCCGGGTGGAGCTTCACTTTCTGCGGAACATTCCAGAAGGGGCTGGAGGCGGTCGCTTAGCGCTGGTTTGTTTTCTTCAGGAAGTTACATCTATTTATATCAAAGCCCTTAATGACAGGCTCGTTCTAGAGTCTATCTGCTCCAGATCCGTACATTAATGTTGTTTAAAGAAATTCTAGGTTCCCTAGACCCCAGACTTTTCTGCCCCCAAAGCTGACAATAACTGCTGTTAAAATTGAGGAACATGTTGCATATTTTTATGTTACCATTTCTATAGGTCATAAAATAAAGCTTAGGATCAGAAAATTTTTTTAAAAACTGAAATCTACTAAAGAACAAAGGATGTTATTATTGCATCAATATTTGGAGATAGTGATGAAATGTCAGGAAAAGCACATGGCACGTAGTTATCACAACAAAGCACCAGGTTGAGTTTATTCCCACCATTTACTTCCTTGCCCCCTGCAACTGACAAATTTCACAAAATATTGGAAAAGGGGAAAACAGATAAAAATGCATTAAGCTAATTACTGTAGCCTGGTGATTTTGAGATCCTAATTATTTGGGGTGATTTTTTAAACTTCTAATTGGGTTCAACGATATGTTTTATATAATTTACATAGAATGAGTTTTATGTTTCTAGATTGTTATGACAGAAAAAATTGTATTCCTAATGTTCCAATTCTTGAAACCAGATTCGTGGCCTCGAAGTGGGCGGGGCTGAGACCTGGGGGCGGAGGGGGAGGCTAAGGGGCCGAGCGGCTGCAGCGGCTCGGAGCTGTGAGCATGTTTCTAAAGGTACACACCCCTGTTAATTGAGCTTTTGACAGGCACAGAAAACGAATGGGAAGCTTTATTTTCTTTAGCTTTTCACAAAAAGGAAGGAGTCTTCACGCCCGCCCGGGATACCGAAAGGAAAAGCAGCAGCTGCTCATTAAGTGGCAATCAGGTGTTCCGTCGAGCAGGGGACTCTCTGCCAACTTCGTACGTGATAAAAATGAAAGAAGCTGAGAGTGACATTTAGAAAGCTTTTAATTCCTCGGCAACTTGGACACTCCTGCTGCGTTGGTTGAAATGTGAAGGTCTAGAACAAGGATCTGCCGAGTGGGTGTGGCTTAATAAGGGGAAATGCCGGGCTCCTGCGCCGGGAAAGCGCGGGGGCGGGTCCGGCTTCAGGTGGGCGGAGTCCAGGAGTCCATCTCAAGGGCGAGGGGGTGTTTTCCCAGTCGCTCCGCCCGGCCTGGGCCTGCCGAGGTATCGAGGTATCGGCTGAATCCCAGCCTGGTCCTCCTGGGCCTGAAAGACACCTGCCGCCTCGTTTACAGACAGGGATAAAGGGCCCCTTCCCCAGCCATCCAGCTTCACGTTCACCGCACCTGCTCCGATCCTGACCCTCCCGAACCACGCGGCGGGGGCAGCACTGTCCCACATCGTTTAGAGGGTTTTCTTTGATCCCTGAACCAAAAACTGTAATGACTGCCCACAACTAGAGCTGGGTTTGGGGCAACAGGAGTGCAAATAATGTGGTTACTAAGTTAAGGGAAGGGTGAAATGGGCCTTTGGGAGGTAACCACAATTCACTGATTTTCCCATCCAGTTATTTCCCCACTAAATAGCGGGCGGCGTGTGGGGTCTACAGCCTTTTATCCTGCCTACATGGGCGACAATAAAGATGTCTGAGACTATGCAGAGCTTCACATGGTATTTGGGGGGGGGGTTGGTATCCTCCACACACGCACGCCCACCTGGCACCTCAGCGTGGCGTGTTATTCAGAAGTAAGGTCTTTGCAGGTGTAATTCGTTAAGATGAGATCATACTGGGTTTGGGGGCACCTTAAATCAAATACAACTGGTGTCTTTGTAAGGCGAGGAGAGAACGCAGACACACAGAAACGGCCGCGTGACGATGGGGACAGGAATTGGAGTTCGGAAGCTAGGAGCCAAGGAGCCCCGAACCACCAGGAGCTGGGGGAGGCGAGAAGGACCCCTCCCCTGGGGGCTTCGGAGGGAGTGCGGCCCTGCAACGCCCTGGCATCAGACGTCCGTCCAGCCTCCAGAACCATGAGCACGCACACACCTGCTGTCCGAAGCCACCCAGTTGAATAAATACAGAATAGCGAATAATGCATAGCTTGGATACAGATCTGGAAAATGTTCTTTTTCTGAAAAGATTGAGAAACGGCACCTAACTGCTAATGTCGTGGGAGTAGCTGTGGCTCCTCAGGGTAATCGTAAGATGAAAAGAGAAAAAAATGTCCAGAAGAAAGGGAGCAGGAGGTGCTGCCCATAACGCACTCGAGCACCCAGCGGCTCAGAGCCTCTGCCTGGACTCAGGAAGCAGCTGCCCGAGCCTCCCCACGGCAGGGGCCAGCTTTCTCCCGCGCAGCCTGGCGCCGCCGGTCCCCCAGCTGTAATAACTTTTTGCCCCTCTTTCTATCCCATCACCTTCATTTAACTCCACAACAGAGCTAACTTTCCACCCCAAGAGAGAAAGGAAGGAATCGGCCGGGAATTGTGTACCCTCATGGCACATGTTCTTTGGAGGAGACTGTTTGAAACTTGGTCCGGTCAAGCGAAAATGGGGGACTGCGTCCAAAAGACAACCCACTTCTCACCTGCTATGGAGACAGCCCTCGCCACGCACCCGGGGATTGGGACGCGAAACCCACTCATTGTGACCCACTGATGAGCTTTGAGGTCCTACCCAGCTGGCCTCCAAAATGAAGAGCAGGTCCCTTTGCGCTCTCAGGCCCCACCCCACTTGGTGTGCGCACATGTGTGCCTGTGTGTGCATTTGTTTCCATTCGTGGCAGGCAACAGTGGTGCCCACACACACGCCCTCGCTCTCACCAACTTCATCTCGCTGCCTCCTGTTGACTGCCAGCACCCGTAAGTGGTGACGAACCACAGGTGGCAGGTTCTGAGCACCCCAGTTTCTGCCATGTGGAGACTGCGTTGTCTCTGGCTGCCGCAGAAAACGTAACGACCTCAAACAGCCCCAATGGAGTGTTTGACGGCTGTGTGGGCCATGAGCCCCACGTGGGTCTCACTTGGGTACATCGGGCATCAGCAGGGCTGCAGCTTTCTTCAGGCCTCGATGAGGATCTGTTTCCTTGGTCATGTGGGTTGTTGTAGGCAAATTCATTTCTTGGCCTTGTGAGACCAAGGGCACTGTTCTCTTGCTGTTTGTCGTGTGGGCTTCATTCCCGGCCTCAAGGGGCCGCTCCCGTTCCTGGGCCCTTCGTCCACCTCCACAGCCAACGGCGGTGGGTAGGCCACTTCCCACTCACACTTGGACTCTCTCCGCCTTCCTGATCAGACCCAGCCAGGGATGCGCCTCCACTTGAAGGAGTCATGTGATGAGGCCACTGGCGAGCGTTGCCAAGTGTCAGGCACCTGCCAAGTCGCAGCACCTGGTCTGAAAGCAGGTACTTCAGCTGCGGAGGCCAGCCCTTCTGCACCGGGACATGCTGCTTCCCGACAAAACTCACCTTGGGCGAAGAGGAAACAGGGCTTTTCCCTGTCGCCCCGGAGACGGAGGCGAAAAGGAAAATCGGTGCAACGGATCCTGTCTTGGCCTAAAATGTTGATAATTTGTCTATCATGGTATTTTGCATTGATTTTTATTTCTAAAAATATTTCTTAAATATTTTATCTACCTCATTTACCACGTGTTCGGTGCCCTCCCCCAGGACCTGGGGAGAGAACACGCCATCCTTCACTCCAGTCTCTGCGCACAGACTTCCTACACCCAGACTCAGAAGCTGCTCCAAGTGAGGCGCTTCCCTGTGACAGAAAATGAGAAAGGGAACCAAACACTGTTCTCACTCTGAAATGTGCAGGGTAACGTCTCCGAAGAGGAAGCTCTGGTTTCTGTTTCCCTAGCATCTAAGATTTGGGGGTCTGTGTTTCTGCGGCCCGAAGCATTTGTCTTCGCCACTTTTGTGTCCTGTCTCCGAACGGCTTCACGCTGCTCAGCAGAGGCCGTTTCTGGGGAGAGCAGCCATCTTGAGCCAATTCCTGTGTTTCCCGAGCCTAAAAAGCGTGCTTGGCCCTCTGGGGCCACTAGAGGGCTCCAGCACCCACGGCAACGAACGTCAGGTTCAGGGAATTGCCTCAGTGGTAATCAATTGCTTTAGAGAGGCATTCTTTTAAGACAGCTGTTTCTTTAGGATAGCTTTTATTAAAGGTATTTGTCTCTACTATCCATACTACTTATTATTCACGTCAACTTCAAGATCCCCCCCCACCGTGAGTGCAATTAAGCATGTTTCTTTACATACCCTCCATGTATTCAACAAATATTTATACATGGCGGCCTGCGTTCTGTGACAGTCGCGCTAGCCAGCGAGGCCACACACTTGAGAAAGACTCGGTTCTTGCCGAGAACAGGCCAGGCAGAAGCACAAAGAACCACCGTCGTGCTGGACGGCAGGGTCGGAGCGGCCTCCGCCCAGGAGAAGGGAGGGCTGGCGAGGCGGTGGTCAGTGACCCTCCACGGCGCTTGTCAGCTAGAAACTTAACTCTCTATGAGCCTGCAAAGATATTTTTAATTGTAGAAAAGGGAAAAACCACGTTTTCTCTAACAGCCATGCCGTGTGTGTGGCCTGGTCAGGGACTGGTCCCCACACGTGCACTGAGCGGCCAGCGCCGTCCAAAACAGGCCTGGCTGTCGCTCTGCCCCCTCTGGGTGCCGTGGGACGTGGCTTCTCTTCTGACTTGCGCCCGGGGGCTGAAGGGTCGGTCCTCCAACAAACAAGGGCCAAGTGTGGGCCGGACCCCCCTGCCGGCGCAGAGGTCCGCAGGCCCCCCTGGGTCCCGCTCTCTGGGGGCACAGGCCTGGAGCAGCCCAGCTCAGAGAGCAGCCATGGGGCTTCTGGAGGCCTCGGTTCAGCCCCTGTGTCCCCACAAGCCCCCAGGGCTGTAAACTGGGGGCACAAGTCCCCTGGATGTAGAGACCAACCTGGAAAACAGGTTCTGACACCCACCCACTCCTTGCGCTCAACACCCAGAGCCCGTGGGCTGAGGGGGCAGACCCCATGGGGCTACCCGCCCCCAACTCTAACTCCTGCCCCGGCCATCAAGGATCCACAGGCCGGGGGCAAGGGGGGAAGCTCACTCAGGAACCCCAGGGGGTGCGGTGGGAGCAGGCGCCCCCGCCCAGAGCGCCCACAGTTCAGGCTCGCGAACCATGGAGGCTGCTGAGCTTCCAGGCAGGAAGGGCCCGTGGTCAAGGCAGGGCTGCCCTGGAACTCTGAGCGGTCAAGGCAGGGCTGCCCTGGAACTCTGAGCAGAAGAGGATGGACAGACAGAGGGAAGAAACAGTGAATGCGGGCGTCCTGGAAGGGAGGCGGCCTGGGTGACACAGTCCAGCTCGGGAGTGGAACCTGGGTCCTGAGCCCTGGCCCCTAAACCCCGGGGCCCTGGGCGGGGGCGTCACTCAGGCCGAGGGGCGGCACAGCTCCTTTGCTATCCTTTGTCTAGCACTCAGACAACCATGGTGGCGCAGCCTCACAGACACCTTCCCCCTGCCACCACTGAACCCAGTGCAGCTGTGGCCCAGGTGGCCGACCTGGCAGAGCTGACCCCACCACAGTGGGGTGACTGCCAGGCAGGAAGTGGCTTCTGGGCTGGAGACACTGCCGGGTGGAAAAGAGGCAGAAAGGAAGTCAGGGGTGGGCTCCCACGGCCATCTCGGAGGCCAAGCTCTCCCCCCGGGACCGCAAGCACAATTACAGGTGCTTGATGGGAACGGAGGGCCAGCATCAGCAGGGGTGGGGCCTATGAGGCCCAGGTGACAGGTGCTGCGGGGAGGCTCCTCTGGCCGCAGCAGGTCGGCTGAGCTGGAAGGACGATCCTCGACGGCGAGATGCACGTGTTTTCATTTTGGTGCCCCTTTGACTCTCTCCGCAGCTGGTGCCCTGCTGGTGCAGTGGGAGGAGAGATGCTCCTCTTCAGCCGAGGCCGGAAGGGAGATGGGGCGGGCTCCGGGATCGCAGGGGCCAAGCGAGGGCCGCAGGGGGAGACCTGCCCCAAGGCCAGACGTGCTGCTGAGTGAACTCAGCAGGACTTGGTTTCTGAATGACCTGGACTGTGGGGATAAATGTAGATTTGAAAATGTCAGTGAGGTTTAGAACTTGAATGACAAGGAACAAGTTGTCCAGGAAGAGTTCGGTTTGAACACGAAGGATTAAGAAACCAGCTAATCTGAACTAGTCAAATGTCTGAAAATACTAGACGTCAAGTACACATCAAATGTGATTACTATCAATTGCACATAATAACTAAAATTTGACATGCTACCTGGTAGAGTCTCAGGGGGTGTAAGCTGATGAATTCATTACAATGATCAGCAAATGGAATACCAATTATAAACTATGTTTCTGGCACATTCCGGGCGCTTACACACGTTCCACGTGCCACCTCAGTGTTTAGAGGCAACTCTAAGACTATTTATACCGTTAACCCTCCTGTCGCTAGGTCAAGCAGAGAAGCTTCCGGCAGGAAGCTCGGTTTCTCTGGCCCACATCTCACAAGTTCACAGGGCCGAGGCGGGGCAGTCTGATGCCTGACAGGCACCTCCGTGAAGGCCGTGCACAGGGCTGCCTGGCAACCACGCTGTGGCCACAGAGCTCTCAGTTCAAAGGAGCAAATGGCGATTTTTTGATTTTATGTTCCAAGATTAAAAATAGCCTCCTTATTCCTCTAAAGATGGGGCCTCCGTGCCTGGGATATTTTTTCCCTTGAATTTTGAACGTCACCTGTTACTCCTCCATGTTGCCGCAGCTCAGTTCCTAGAAGAGGCTGCAGCCTCTTCACCGTGGCCTCCAGCGGGCGGCCCTGCAGCCTGAGAGCAAGGTGCTGGGACGCCTGCTGGGCCGCCTGCGTGGCGGCGGGGGCAGGGCGGGGGGGGGGGGGGCGCGCTGCGGGCCAGCAGGAGGGCCCGGGCTCTGACCCGGGCAGGGGCCAGGCGCGGCATTAAACCCTGGCGCGGCCCCTCTTCCAAACTGACACCTGCCAAGTGACTGCTCTGCTCTGAACTCTGGCTCGCTCACCTGTAAGATGATGGCAACTGCGGGGGCCACATTTGGCTGTGCCCTTATTGGAGAAATAGTCTTTGTAGATGTAATTAACAGGTACGTTAAGGGGGGTCAGGCTGGATTAGGGTGGGCCCTGCATCCAATAACCTTCTCCTTGCAAGAGGAGGAAAGACACAGAGACCCACAGGGGAGAAGGAGGCAGAAAGCCAAGGACCAGCAGGAGCTCCAGAGACAAGGAGGACGCTCCCCTGGAGCCTCTGGAGGGAGGCGGCCCTGCCCGCACCTTGCCTTGAGACTTCCAGCCTCTGGAGCTGTGAGCGAATAAAGCTCTGCCCCTCAGCCGCCAGCCCAGTCTGGGCTCTTCATTGCTCCTGGGTAAAGCCGCTCAGGATGCTTAGAAGGATTAAATGAGATTGAGTGTTTACGAAGTGTCCCATTTCCTTCCTCTTCCCTGGGGACTAGGGATGAGTATACATTTAGGAGGGACTTAAAGAGCCGCTGTTACCTGAGCACTCGAGGTGATAAACCTGATTTAAAACGAGTAGCCAAGGTACACACAGCTTCAGCCAGTTCACCCCTCCCCCGCCAGCCCCCGCCCCCTGCCCCGGCATCTTGTCACCTGGGACAGATTCTTGGTCTGAGCGGGTGGCTGGAGGTTTCCACTGACCTGAATCCCAGCCCGCTTGGTGCAGGCCGCCCAGGGGGGAGCAGAAAGAAGCCCGTCGCCCTATCCATGGAGGGGCAGTCCCCTCCGCGGCCTCCTGTGACAGGGCTGTAAGACGAGGGACATGGGACAGGTAACCTCCAAGTTCCCTTCCGTCTCTGGCTTCCACGGCAGTGGGAGTCCAAGACTTGGGGGTCCAGGAACCCCAAAAGACCAGACCCCAAGGCGGTGGCACCTTGCAAGCCATGCTCTCCAACAAGAACATCGTGCAAACGTTGAACGGTCATCTGTGTGCCCTCCAGGTTTAGAGACAGAAGTGTCCCACTTCTTTTAACAAGTATCCAACATATGCAAATAGAAAAGGTACTAGCGAAAGCGAATCAACGTATCAGGGAGCAACTGCAGCTTGTTATCGTTGCGCAGTTAATTAAGTTATAACGGTGAAAGGCTTCCCCTCCAAAAAAAATGTCCCCGCAGGACCAGAGATGTGAGAGTCACGGCCGCCGAGCGGTGGGCACTCGCGGAGCAGGCGGTTCTGCAGGAGTCCCGTAGCGCTGCGGGCTCGGCCTTGTATCCAGGCGACATTAGGAAGTAAAGAATACACCCAAATTAAGTTGGAGTCTGAGATCCCTCTACACTTTGAAATGGTTTAGTCAAATAGCCTGAGGAGCGTGTTAGCCTGAACCTACGCAAAGCGAAAAAGATCAAGTACATTCTGAGAATGTTTCTAAAAGCAAACACTTCAAGCAACGTAGGTTTGACAGCTCCTTCTATGGCTTTAGAGAGGAATGAACTCATCTTAAAACGTAATTTAATAGCTGATGAGTATAAAAACAAACGCTTTTACCAATGGCCGGGTTTCTTTCTTCTGGCTCAATAAATCACATTTTCTTCACCCCTTCATCCCAGACAGACACTTGCATTGCTTCCTGTCTTGCCTGCGGCGAATAACACTACAGTGAACGGGGCGCAGACACCTCTCCCTTATCCTGTTTCTCTTCCTTTGGAAGCGGAATTCCCGGGTCACGTGTTCATTTATTTTTAATTTTGAGGGCCCTCCGCCCTGTCTTCCCGCGGCCGCCCCAGGCCGCGCGCGCCCCCAGCCGCCGGCCCAGGCTTCCGCTCCCCGCACTCGCCCCGCCTGCTGCCTGTCGTGTTCTGGCCGCTCGGCTCCCCCAGCTGTGGGCGGGGAGCTCGCTGGGGCTTTACGGTGCGTTTCCCTGGCGCCGCGCGATCGCCAGCAGCCTTTCCCTGCCTTCTGGTGAGGACGCGGAGGGACCTGGAGGGCGTTCCGCTACGTGAAATAAGACAAAGGCAAACACTGCGTGATCCCACTTATATAAGTGGGTTTTTTAAAGTGAAAATCAAGGTGATAGAAACAGGGAGCAGAAAAGAGGCGCGAGGGGCCCGAGGGGCCCGAGGGGCGGGCCCGGGCCCGGGGGAGGGGCTGGTGAAGGCGCATCCGCTTCCAGCTGCGAGGCCGATCAGTCGTCGGAGGACCTCGTGGGGCTTAATCGCGCCCTGCACAGCGGAGAGCACTGTGCTCTCCTAAGACGCCTAACTGGCGTCTGCTAAGAGGGGACGTAAATGTTCTCACTCCCAGACAAAATGCGTGTGTGAGGTGACGGTAAATGCGCTCGCCGGGGTCCTTCCACAACATGTACTTGTATGAAATCACCATGATGCAACGGGAAACGGCTTACAACTTTCTGTGCCGTGAGACCTCCATCAAGCTGAAGTTCAAGAAGTGTTCTTAAACTATATCTAATGGAAGGAGGCTGCTGCTACCCTAAGGAATGTGTTGAGGAGCCGGGTGTGCTGCACAGATTCGAAACAATTGGAAGGTGACAGTTTGTCAGCCATGCCTCAAGGGCATGAGGCCCACGGTTATCAGAGGACACGCCGTGGGGCACCCAGGTCCCTTCTCACAGACGCCTGCTCACCTTCGAATCGTGAGCTCAGTTCTCGGGTCAAACACAGCAGACACGCTCGTCTGTACGCTATTCAGGAATAGACTGACATTGTGTTGAGCGAATGAGTAGCTTCCAGTGTCAGAAAGTAGCTCAAGCAAGTTTAGGCACAAAGGGAACATAACAGGCCCTGGAATGCACATATACTCACCCAGCCACATCAAGGCAAGTCCCAGCTGCAGCCGCGCCTCAAGGATACTTGGGGCCAGGCCTTGACACCGGCAGGAATGTCTTCTATGCACTTTGGCTCCCTTCATTCTCAGTGCAGCTGGGTCCTCTGCTGTCTGGAGACAGCTGGCCGCTCTGTCCTCGGGGCCTATCTTCTCCTTCAGGAAGCCGTCCGAGATAATCGCCCTGACCGCCACTGTGTTCTCAGTGTGAGCCCATCAACTCCACCAGAGCCCCAAGGACCCATCCCCCGGAGCAGGCGGAGTGGGGAGGAGGGGGCTGGTTGTCACGAAGCAACACACAGACATCCGTCCCAGGGGTGCGGGTGGCCAGAGTCACCCCACGAGGCCTGCTTGCCTCCCAAGAAGTCTACTAGTGCACTCACAGGCCTTGGGTACTGGAGATTTTATCCCCCTGGATAAAAACAAAACCATCGGGGACTCTATCACAATTCTGTCTGCGACAGCTTTGAGTCTTGCCTGGGAAGTTATGACTCAAACCGGAACATGTTAGAACGGCTCGTTTTTTATTTGCTGTCCAAACGACATGTAAAGCAAGCTGATTTGGGCGTTTATTTTTTTTTATGACAACTTACTGGAGTCAGAACTTTATGTTTTTAATCCAGAGTCTCCCTGCTGAGACCACTATTCAGAAACATCCTTCTCAACATGCGCTGAAGGGGTGCTTCAGGCCTTAGGAGAAGTGCCGACAGCCCAGTGGTCAGAAAGACCAGGTCTTCCTCAGGGGGCCTCCTGCACTCACTGGCCAAGTCACAGGGCACACTGGCCTCTCGAGACCCCCGTTTCTTCATCAGAATAATTGAGGTAACTCCCACCCACCTTCTCCGCTGCGATACGGGGACACGCAGCCTGGATCCTACACTCCCTCAAACGTCCAAGGCTGGTCACGTTCTGTTAGCTTTTTGATGTTAAACATGACTTACTCTGATATTTTCATTTTGGAAATCCAATTATGGCAAACATGGTTTACCTTCAGTTTTCCACAACACCAAATGTATAATTGTTACAAATGCAAATAATACTTGAAATGTGACTGACAGTTGGGGACAGTTGCAGTTATCTCATACGTTAACAGTTAACCAGGAATATCATGCCTCCTTTGTTCTGAAGAGAGTCTTCCGGGAGAGAGGCGGCGGAGGGAGCGTCCGTTCCGGGCAGGGAAAGGCGGCGTGCGGTCCAACGACCTGGGCCCCCGGAGCAGTGCGGCCAGATGGGAGTGTCTCTCACACCAGCCGCCAGGGGACAGCCTGGACCCGTGGCTGCTGCGGCCTGCGGGCAGGAGCAGAGGTGGCCTTGGCCCAGGCTTGGAGGCTGTGCTGAGAAGAAATGTTCCAAAGCTGAAGTTCCGCATCGGGAAGTGATCGTATCTCAGCGCCCAGAGTCCCTTCAGTGTTCCCCTGACATTTTCAAAGACATTCAGAGTTGGCCTTGACTGATAAGGAGGGATTCGTATCAAAAATTGCTCTAAAATAATTGGCTTTCCACATTTCTCTCAACTTGATGTTTTAGAGGTCATGCTAAGCATCTAAAGCAATCCAGTCGGACTCCTGATATTATGCAACAATGTGAGTGTTGAATGGCTGCTGTCCAGCTTTCAACTGAATCGGACTTGACATTGGCGTCGGGAGACCCCGGTCTGGCCCCCTCACCTTGAAGGAGAGACGTGGTTTCCGGCTCTGTTTCCTCCATGGTAGCTGAAGTTGGAAGCCCCGCCGTGCCGGCCTGGGCCAGATCGGAGAACAGTAGCCTCGCTGGTGATTAAGAGAGAGTGAACTCACCTGACGGGGGTGGTTGCCAGGCAGGCGAAGGGCCTCGGAAGTCACGCAAAGGTCCGAGGCGAGCCCGAGCACGGAAGCCAAGAGCGGGAAGGACAGAGGCGCAGAGGGACGGACAGTGGAGTTCCTGTCCTACCCAAAGTCACTGCAGACCTGGCCAGCAGTTAAGCCACAGTGACGTACCTGAGGCCGAGGCATGCTGCATGCCCTGCCTGTCCCCTGCTTTCCTGCCCGGTGCCTCCTGCTGGCCAAGCTGGGCCAGAGCTGGCCACCTGGGGGGCCTGGAAAGCCCACCCAGGATGGAGCCTGGAAGGGTCACCCTCAAGTGACACAGAGTCCAACAGGGGCAAGTGAGGAATAGACCCAATAGCAAAGCTGGCCAAGGGACGGCCCCCCCCCCCCACCGGGCAGGCTGGGGACCAGCGGAGCCGGATGGGAAGGCAGGTCGTGCTCATAAGGCCGAGCCCTGGGGGGCGTGGGTCCTGGGCACTTGAAGCGACCAATGCCTTTGAGTGAACTCTGCGACTGGCAGATAGAACTTCCCACGTGAACAAACAACAGAAGAAGAGAAACTATGATGCAGGAACAATTGAACAAGCAAACATTTATGGCAGATAAGCTGTTCATCAACCCCCACATGACATGCGGGGCACAAGGGAGCACCCACTGTTGGGGACCGCAGACTGCCTCTGGGTAGGGGGACAAAGCCAGCAGCTCTGCCCCCCGACCCCGCCTGTACCCCGTTCCCGGGGACCCTGCCCAGCACACAGGCATATACAGAGCTGCACAGAGGTGGGCGCAGGTCACAAATGTAACGCTCCTCTTCCGCAAACCTGCCCATGACATTTTCAAGTGTTTTGAAAGATGTTCCACTGAACCTTGGCAATGAACTGAGGTGGCAGCGGTGGCTGCCTGAGGTCATCAGAGGACCTGGGCTCATGAGCTGCTTCCATCAACACGCACCCTGGTTTCCAGAGAATGAGATCACAAATACTATATCCAAGGGCAGACTGTACGGCCGTCCCTGACTCTGAGACGTACCATCTGTTTCCTTTTGTAAAAAAGAAAAAAGAAAAAAGAAGAAAGAAAGATGGGTCCGCCACGTTTTTCTTTTCTTTTTTTTGGAAACATTTTAAAATATTTATTATGCAATTTTCCTAAATACTCAAAAATATAGACTAATAGTAGAAGCTCCCATGTTTATTTAACAATGCAACAGCGATCAAAATTTTGAGTGGTCGGAAAGCAACCCCCGGAGGTCGCCGAGCTCTGCCCGTCATTACGCGCCTTTAACTTTTCCTCGGCAGCGCCGCCATCCCAGCTGGGACAATGAACAGTCACCGCTCGACACCATTCAGCGCCCACCCACGTTAAAAGTTCTGTGGGTGTCTCCTGTCCCGACTGTGGCTTTAAGGGCCTCTGGGCCAGCTGGATGGGTTCCCAGTAGAATGAAGGACACCTTCCTCCTCGCTCCGAGTCTCAGGCAGGCATGGCTGAAAGGAAGGCAGCTTCTCCTGTTACCTGACCCCCGGGTAGGACCACCGAGCAACTCCTCTAGCACGAAAGCAATAGCACAGTGTTGTGGGGGGCACGGGGGGTGGGGGGAGAGCCCTGGTGCGTAGATGGAAGGAAGGGAGGGAGGAAGAGGCAGATCCCAGATTCCTCAGTCCATAGATGGCTAAAACTTGCTAAGGTAGAGATGCCCTAAACTGTATAATTTACCAAAATTCTCTGGTACCTGAAAATCAGAATAAAGGTGATAAAGTTTTTAACTACTTTAAAAAAGAAAATCACTTTAAAAAGAGTATACAGGCTACTCTGAAGTTCATTTGGAAAAATAAACATCCAAGAATAACCAATAAAATCCTGGAAAAGAAGCCAAATGAGGCAGGAACTAGCCTTACCAGAGATTAAAACATTTTACAAAACATTGGTCACTGGTGCTGGGACGCATGTACAGCCAGCCACCGGGACCCAGGTGACGCTGGCTCCCTAACTCACTTCCCGCGCCTAAGGGGGTGCAAAACAGCATTTCCTCTCAGGTGGGTGGAAAGTCTGAGCGCCAAAGAAAGCCCCAGAACATAAAGCTACTAGATGAACCCTTACCAATTCGAAAAAAAATCTCGATTTAAGACAGCCTTATTATAGGCACAAATTTTTTGCACAAAAATGCAAAAGCTTAAATGAAAAGGCTGGTAACTCCGGCTGAATAAAAACATGTATCTGCATGATAACTAATGTCACCAAAGTCAAGTCACAGCAGGAAAAAACAGGAAAATATTTGTGATGTGTACAATGGCATAGAACAAATTTTTTCAAGAGCTCCCAGGGATCAACCCAAGGCCTTCTTGTGTGAACCAGACAAAGAAAACGATGCAGAGACGGCTTTAAACCTGAATTTCAACACCTCCGCACTGTTGACATGTTGAACTAGGGAAGTCTTTGTTGTGGGGGACCACGCTGTGCGCTGCAGGGTGTCCACCAGGACCCCTGGGCTCTGCCTGTTACAACCATGGACACCCCCTCCAGGGTGGCCATCGGAATGTTCCCGGATATTCTCTGATGTCCTGTGGGGGTCAAAGTGCCCTTTAATGAGGACTCCTGCTTCCACCAGATAGAAGATCCTCACCCTCCTCTTGACTCAGATTTTTATTATAATGGGGTTCCGTTTCTTTCCACTAGGTGTTTATGACCAAACATTTTGCTGTTGGCCAACATATTGGATCAGGAAATCTCATCCTGACCTTTGGGTGTGCAACCCGTTTGGAGGACTCTTAATATTAGTTATCAAAATTTGAAGTGCATACGCTCTTTGCTCCAGCAGCCTCACTTCCAGGAGCTCATCGTACGGATACACTCAGGTACGTGCAAGCTGGTGACTGCACGATCACTGCAGCCAAGACGGAGCAGCAAAAAACTAGAAGTGACCTGGTTCCCATGCTAGTGAGCTGGTTAAGTAAACTATGGTACATCAACAGAATTCTATGTCGCCGTTGAAAGGGAGATAGAGCTACATGTACTGAAAATGCGTGCCCTAAAACATATTAGGTAAACATAGCATGGCCCTTTAAAAGTGGTGTGTGCAATGCAATATACAGAGGGTGTATTATGGAATAGTCCCCTCGAAATTTACATAATCTTATTAAGCAATGTCACCCCAATACATTTAATAATTTTTTTTAATTGTGGTGTATGTTTAGGATGATACACAAAATAGATTTATAAATGCACAGAATACCTTTGGGAAAATATCAGAGAGTAACAGAAGGACTGGAAGTTAAGGAGATGAACCTCACGTCTGATACCCTTTGGAGCCGTCGAAGGCTTTTGGCCATGTGCTTGGGTGTTTCAAGCACACTGTGTGCCGGACCTGCCACTCAGCTCAGCACACATATACCTTGCAGAAACAGAGTCGAATGGTGGTTGCCAGGCAAAGGGGAAAAAAGGGGAAAAGAGCTGTTTAATGGGTGTAAAGTTTTGCAAGTGGAAAAAGTTCCATAGATTGGTCACACGATAATGTGAATGTATACTTACCACCACTGAACTAGACACACTTAGAAACGGTGAAGATTTCCACCGGGACCCCCAGAAGCACTAGGGGCCTCTGCTGACCTTTGCGGGAGAGTGAAGCCCAAGTTTTGCCTCCTTTGGCTATAAAACGCTTGTTCTTCCTGGGGACCAGGACCCCCACCCCCGGGCAAGGTCAGGGTGGCAGTGGGGCGAGCAGGCACGTGGCTCTGCTCTGAGCCAACTCGTCCTCCCAGGCCGGCTCTGCTGGGAAAGGAGGGGGCCATCAGGGAGTGGGAGGGACCGGGCACGTTTTGCATAGCAGTGGACGTATGCAAACGACTTCTGATTTCTCTTCCTCCAAAGAAACAAATGACTGTTACCTGGTGCAATGGGACAGGTCATTATGGGTTCACGTTTACTCAGCAGGGCACGGAGCAAGAAGAGCTGGAGAAACCAGTGCTTTCTACCAAGAACACGCTAACCTGGGGCGCCTTCCTCCGCCAGCACCCGGCGCTGCTCACCTACCTGACCACGCCCCACAGACCCCCCGGGCTGTGCCCAACAATCACCTGTGTGCGCCTGGGCCCTCTTCGCCTGTCTCCACACCTTTGGGGGAGGGCACTCGTGCTCAGCAACGCTGATGTTCAGGACCAGGGACCAAGGGACAGCTCCCCACCCCAAAGAAGGGTTTCCTCCCCTAGCGCCCCTGAGTCAGCGGGTGGCCCCCCATGAAGGGGGTTCCCGGGGGGTAGCTCTCTCTCCAGCCTGATCTGGCCACGCTGCACAGGGGCCAGAAAGGACTGGAAGGGGCTGGCTTTCCTTTGGGTTCCTCCCCCCAGGGGCGGATCGCTGCTCTCCAACGACACTGGTTGATGAGAAAATGCACAGGACACCCACACACACTGCAAATGGGAAGGTACAAGCGGGGCTTGAGACAGGCGAGGACAAATCAGGAACCGGACCCGGCAACGTAAGCTACACCAGGGATCCTGCCCACCCACCTCTGCTAACCCCGTTGCTGGTCTGACCGGCCGTCTCCATGTCCTCTGGTGCAGAGCCGAGGCCCAGGGCCCCAGGCGCTGGTCTCCTCGGTGCCCACAGCCCAGCTCGGACCAGGCGAGCGCGTGCTCACCGCCTGCGCTGGCCCCCGGCTTGCTCGTCTCAGCCAGCTCTGTCCTGGCGACCGCACTCTGTAACCACATGCGATGCCGCCTGAAAACCACAGCTGTGCGGAAGGAGAGACGCCCCTACACACGCTGCAGAGGCGGCACGGGTGCTTTCGAAAGTGCTGCTCACGGCGCGGTTAGAAGCGCTGCTTGGGTGTGAGCAAGACGACTGTCAAAGGCCGAGTAGAACACTCTAAAGCTCTAGGGATGCCGGATCATTCTCTTGGTTCTCATCCTACCTGGACAGAAGAGAAATTTAAAATGACACCTTACTGATGCCATCAGTGGGCCTACCCTCCCAGAAAAGCTCTTGACAAATCAGTGAACATCTGAAGCATTTAAAATAAGCGATGATACAATGATGGTGACTTTCTACTTTCCCAGACGTTGAGTCATCATCCAGCCAACACCTGAAAGTGGGAGAGGAGGCAGCCGCCCTGAACCCTGGAGAAAGGAAGGCAAGTCTGGTCAGCGCGTGGAATTAACTCTGATAAAGACACGACGCGTCGGGCTAGTCGCTTTTCGCCAGCAGGACTCAGCGCCGCGAGGAGCACCGACTCTTCTGTCTTGGGAAGGCCAGCCCTTCCCCCCGAGGCTGGGACAGGGGACGAGGCGCTCGCCTTGGCAGGAAGGGCTTCACACGGAGCGAAACACAGGAATGGAAGGTTCTGGAATTCAGAGGAACTGGAGGAATGCAGGGAACCAGCCAAGAAAGGACACACTGCTCCGCAGCATCGGTTCTGAAAAATAAATCTGCCCCGCGACCTCCCCTCTAGGGACTGTTCTCTATAACATATGAAAACGTCATCCAGAAACGCGGAGTCGCTCTAAATCATGTCCGCCAGGGATTCCACGGGTCGCTCGGTGCCGGAGATGCGGGTAAACCAGACCAAGCTCCCTCCCACAGGAAAGAGAAACACGCGTCCTCTGGGCCTGCGGGGCCTCAGCAGCGAGCCTGGAATGCTGAAATAACCACGATTTTCCCAGAAGGAAAGCGTCGTGTGGAGCCCCCCACTCAACACGTTTTAGTTCAAAGGAAGGCTTTTAGGTACTGGGCTTGCTGCCAAGTAACTTCGGCCGCTCGCTCGAGCCTACAAGCTCAGGTCTGGGGCCAGTTTGCTGAAGTTCCGAGATACTGAGGCCTGGCAGAGATAAAAAGTAACTCAGCAGACATTAATCAAACTCACAGAAGTGGCCTGACCTTCGGGCACGCAGCCCGCCCTGCCCTCCTTCTGTTTGCCACTGATAACCTTCCGCCCTCCCTGGCTCGGGCTCTTTGGATGGGCTCCCGGGCAGAGACGCGACCAGGGCCTCCTCAGGGCTTCCCCTGCCAACAGCATCTGTCATGCTAAGGGCACCAGAGCTTTGTCAGACAACGTCTTTGCCTGCTGGCGGGGTGGCTACCGAGCAAGAACCTGGGAGCAGCCTCTCTGTCCTGAAGGCCCAGCAGCTGTTTGCTGGGTGCCCTCGGCCCGGCCTTGGACTTGGCACCCAGACTGATGTCAAAGTGGTGTCCTAATCAAAATAACCTGAAGATCATGTGAGAGTGAGACAGCAGAAATACGTGGGAGGTGGGGAACTGGCTAAGGGGCTCTGGCCACTGATTCAGTTAGTTATTCAGTCAACAAACACCCCCTACGTCCCAGGAATTGGACACAGCTCTAGGGATAGTCATTTCCAGACTTCCTGCATGGCTCCAAGGATGTTAAAGCAAACTGGAGTTTCTTACCTAAAAATGACAACGTGCCAGTGAACTGGCTTCTTAAATTACTGTGACTGGAGGTGAAATTTCTGCCATTTCATGTTTTGCCCTGGTTTCCTGAGAAACCCAAGGGGTAGACACAGCAGTTTGTCTCAGTGGCTTCTTCCAGAGGGGTGGTGATACCGGAGGGCCCCTCGGTGTGTGATTGTTCCAGGCCCTCCCTGAGTCCACGTCAGCCCGGTCCCAACACCAGCTGGTGCCAGGAGAAAGGCCTGCGCCCACCCGACCTCCTCCAAACACACACCCTTTATGTCCGAGGTCCTCCTTCCAGACAGCCCCCCGCCTGGCTGCCACCAACTTTCATGACGCAGGGATTCGGGGGTCAGCAGCCTCAGCAGGAAGGAGTGACCAGGAAGCCGCCGGACCACACCAGGGCAGAGGGACGCAGGAGAACAGACAGCGCCTGCTTCTCCACTTCCCTGTGAGATGCCTTGTCCTGCCTATGACTGGGGATTTGCTTTCTATCTTGATGGACATGTTCACGAGAAACAACCAAAAAACCACGTTAGGCTGTGATTTATGTTCAGAATTTATAGGATGATTTCACAATCTCTCAAATTCTCAAATCATTTGTTGATAGATCTTCTCCCCACTGCCCCATCGCCATGGGGCACCTGTGTCCTCTTCTATTGTTTCTGGGATGGACACAGACATCGACCGTCCTGTCCTGCTGCCCCTCCCACGGTCTGTCCGTCTCTGAGCAGCTGACAGGCAGGGAAGGAAGGCCAGCCCGTGGCTGCCATTGGTCTGCACACGCAGCCCCTCCTCCCAGGGACGGGAGAGCAGAGACCACATGACCGCAGGGACCGTCCCCCCCTCCTCACCTCTAGGAAAGCTGATGCCCACGGCCAGGACTCAGCCTCGTCTCTCGTCTCTGGAGGGCGACCCTGCTCTCCCAAGGACCAGAGCTCCCCACCCTGAAGGGAGCCCAACCCAGCGGCGCCTCCGGATAAAGGGGCAGAGAGAGCACACGGGGAGCCAGAGAAGAGCAGGCGCGGAAGTCTGGAGATGGGGTGGCCCCGACGTGACGTGGCCACTGACTGTGACCATCACAATTGCAATTCATTTTGTTCAAACTCCGGACACCACAGCCCTCGCCCTGATCCACAGCAGCCTCTTCCCGGATCGACGCAGCTCGGGGGAGCGGGGACCCTGACCTCCGCCGCTGGGCAGAGGGCGGGCCGAGGCTCCCCTCAGCCCCTCCCGTCTCGGGGGCGGAGCCGTGGTGGGGCGGACTCGGTGGGCCCGAGGATCTAGCGCTGCAGGTCTGCTGGCAAGTCTGCTCGGTAAAATGTGTCGTCCTCCTGTCTTGACGAATGCCATGAAAGGCTGGGTTTGAATTTAGGAATTTCATTTCCTCTCTGTTCTGTGGCAGAAGCGGGGCCCCGAGAAGCAGCCCAGCCCCCAGACCCAGTAAAGGGGCCCAGGTGTGTGCATGTGACCCCCTTGTGGCTGCCAGCCTGCCCGCCTGCACTGACTGTGCTCCCCAGAAACCGCCACCCCTGCCCCCCGCCGCGGTGCCCACCTGTGCGCCCACCCACACGCCCCACGCACACCCACAGCCTGGTGGGGCCTGGCGTGGGTAGGCTCCGAGGGCAGGCTGGGTCCCTGGTGCAGGGGGCCCTGGGGTCAAAGTGACCAGTGTGGCTTGGAAGACAGGGCACAGGCTCCTGGTGGGCACGTCTCCGCAGGCCCCAGATCCCTGGCCCCATGGGGTGTGGATCAGGGGTCAGAGCGGGACCTTCCAACCCAGGTCGCCGCCAGCCCCCTCCCCAACTGAAGGCAAGAACAGCACCGTTCATGGAAAGTAAGACTCGGGAAGGACAGGAAACGTACTGCAAGCCACGGAACTGGCTTCCACCTGAGGTCGCTGGGGGAGCGGGACGTAGATTTAGTGTGGCCGATGTCTTCCGGAAAGAGGGCGTGGTTTTCACTGCGTCCCTGCTTCACACTGTCAGAGACGCCTGCCTTACCTTTACCTAAAAACAACACTGTTAGACTTCGCGTTTCCAACAAAGTCTCCGGCTCAGAGGCCACAGGGGTCTCACCAACCAACCAAGGCTTGTAAGTCCCGTAAAATAATAAACACAACTCACAGTGTAGCTTCCACCCAAAACCTCGAATGCTTCCTGTGGGTCAGGCCGTGCCAAAGACCCTTCCTGACATGATCCAGTCTTTAATATTGTGAAAGAAATAAGAAAAACCGGGCAGCCTGATGTCAAAGCTGAGCAGGCAGCAGGAACTTGGCTCCACATAGGCCATCACTATTTTAAAATCATGTTTTCATTTCCTACTGTGGCTGAACTTTGGATGTGAGGAGAAAGGGTGGGGGGAGGGTGGTTTGGGGGGGTCGGGGGGGGAGGGAGATGTCCCAGACCATGGTCTTCACACGCTTGTGCAGATCACACCGTAAGAGAATTAAAACAAATCTCTCATTTGTTCTTCACAATTCTTCATCATGGATCTTAATATCTGCAAAGGCATGATGTTGGCATATTTTAAATCTTGACATTTTAAAAGAAAGCTGAAACACCACACTTTTAAATGTGCTCAGTACAATCGAAACGTGAGCGCCGACTGCCAACGTCGCTGGCCTTCTGTAAAACGGGCCTGGCCACTCGTCCTTCACCAGCAGAAAGTTCACACTGTTTCCTCTTTCTCCTTGAAGTGATATTTTTATTTGTTCTCCCCAAATTTTATCTGAAGGAAAAATATTATTATGGCTAAACGTCTTTGTTACCCTATGACACTTAGCTAGAATAGAAATATAGACATACCAGGCAGATTAAACATTTTTATTTTGACTTTCTGTGGACCCATGTCTCTCTCTCTCTCTCTCTCTCTCTCTCTCTCTCTCTCTCTCTCTCTCACACACACACACACACATACACACACTGACACACAGAAGCCCCCACTGCTCCCTGTCGGCCAGTGGTGATCCAGGACCATCCTCAGCAAGGAAGCCTCTTTCAAGATCGGGAAGGTACAGAAGGGGTCCTATTAAATCCATCACCCCCGCTGCCGACTTCCTATCCTGCCTGAACTCACACAGGCCCCAGGGCCTCCGCCCGGCGCCAGGCAGAGGCGGCCAGCACGGGCCCCGCCAGAAGCTGGAGCCCTGATTGCAGAAGTGGCCCCGTGAACGTGAGTGTCCACCCAACCTGTCCTGCCCAGCCCTGTCTGACAGAAGTCTTCACACCCTGGGGCCGTGGGCACTACTGAAATTCGGGATGAGTGAGAAAAATGCTTCTTCCCTGGAAAGAAGAGCAATTGCGAGTTAAAACAGGAGCTGAGAACAGCCAGGGGGCCCCGGCCCATTCGCCTACGGGTGGGCTTTGCAAGGAATGGGAGGAGAGTTGTGTTCCTCAGAGAGAGATGAAGGCCCGCCCCGCCCCCCACCCGGCACACGCTGAGCTCAGACTGTGGCCGTATTTGAACGCACGTCCCTGGAGCCGTCATCACTTCAGGTGAGGTCACACGTAATCCAATGTGACTGTTGTCCTTGTAAGAGACAGACACAGAGGGAGAAAAACCCCCTATGACAAGTGGGCAGACACAAGAGAGACACAGCCACGTGCCAGGGACTGCCATGTGGCCACCACCAGGGTCCCAGATAGAACCTCAGCGAGTTTCGACATCTGGCTCCCAAGCTGCGAGCTAAACACTTCTGTTGTGAGCCACTGACTTTGCAGCACTTGGTTGTGGCAGCCGCGGAGCACAAGCCCAGGTCGCAGCCGAGGGTCCGGACGCTGATGCCCCGCACAGCGCCTGGTCTGCAGACCCCACGGAAGTTAGTACTCCCTGGGCACGTCGGCTTCCAGGAGCCCCACAGGACGCTGCCCAGATGTCCCCAAAGGGAGGCAGGCAGACACCTGCCCCAAGGAGAGCGGGTGTCCGGACTCAAAAGCAGGGAGGGGCGTGGGCGGCAGGGAAGCCGCCCAGGAGCGTGCCCGGGACCGGAAGGTGGCTCCTGCCTGCGTGGCCACGTGCCTACCGGAAGCTAAGAACCAGCAAATGAGGAGAAAGGGTAGCTTCACCCTCCTGAAAATGAAAAGGATCAACGATCTTCCCTTGCTTCGAGTTCTGCTTGCACAGAATGGGTTAAAAATACGGTGACAACCATGTCTTTCTCTTTGACGTCACGTTGTGTGTTCCCACAAAAACAAGGAAATATTGACAAAGCAGAAAATGGCTGAAATCAGCGATAAAAGTGTCCAAGTACAGCTGTTTGTGATGGCTCTCAAAAGCTGGACTTTTTAAAAGAATTTTATTTATTTTTTGGAGAGGGGGAAAGAGAGAGGAGAGAGAGAGAAACATTGATGTGAGCAAGAAACATCTATTGGTTGCCTCTCACATACCCCCACAACCCAGGCATGTGCCCTGACCAGGAATCGAATGAGTGACCTTTCAGTTCAGAGGCCAGTGCTCAATCCACTGAGCCTCACCAGTCAGGGCAAAGGCCAGGTTTCTTATAATTCATTTACAAACCAATCCTTTAGTCTCTAGGATTGGATACACCCATTTCAAATCATTTCAAAGCTGATTCAGGAGCAGTGTTTTTTAAAAGCACTAACATTGCACGCTTTAGAGCTAAAAATCACAACCTTAACACAGTGGAAATATTTACATAGGGCCCATAGCAAGGGTTGTAAGTCACACTGAAATACCAATGACCTTATCTGCTCCAGAGCACGGCTCCTGGTCCTCCGCTCCTGCTCATTCTGAGAGCACACGCCGCCCACACCCCACCCGCACCCCACCCACAGCAGCGACAGGCACAGGGAAGGGAAGTGGAGTGAGGGGGACGGGGAGTGAGGGAAGAGGCAGCCGCAGAAAGCCCGGGCTGCCCGTCCCGTCCCCGTGCCCACCCGCGGGCCTGGCGGGAACCTGGCAGGGGGTGCGCCGTCGCGGGGGGCACAGCACCCGGGTTTGCCCTGGGCCTGCCTGGCTCCCTCCTCTGACAGCGGCTGCGCCAGCGCTTCCCTCTGTGGGGAGACAGGAGCTCGCAGAGCCTCCCCCCCGCCCCCGCCCCCTGGCAAGGCCCTCTCTGGCAGAAGTCAGTCCGCACGCAGGCCACCCACCGCGACTCGAAGTCCAAGAAGCGCATCTGGAGCCGCGCAGCTTAGGTGGAAGCCCTGGCTCCACTGCCACAAACGGAGGGCTTGGCAGGGATGACGAAGTCAGGGTGACAGCGTCTGTGTCCCCGACTCGGGACAGCACCTGGCCCCCAGCAGGCACTTAAAAGCGTCAGTTAATAAAAATGAGAGGAATGTCGTGTATAAACACGGTAACCAGATAAACTGTAATGACAGTATATTAAATTGTATTCATCGAAACCTCCACTAACACAGAGAGTAATAGAAGATGAACCATAAAACCCCCTTGTAACCTGCAGTGTTAATGCAGTTCTTGAGTTTGTACTTTGGCAAACCAAAGCAAGGCCACACCTAGACTTTGTCTAGATATAAATAAATGGCAGCGACCCAAAAGAAATGCCTCCTCAGCATAATTTTAAAACTTGAACATACTCAAGACAATTTTTCGAGCTCCCTCAAGCCTTCCTTTCTCCCATGGCGACGCCATGCGGTCTGCGTTAGCAACGGCCCGAGGGAGTGTGTCTTTACAGGAAGCCCTTGTAGTCTAATCATTTCTTGCTTTAATCCCTTTGGTTCTACGGTGCCTTTCCAAGACGCGCCTTTCAGGACGACGCTGAAAAGCACATCCTGAGCAATTAACCAAGTATTCTCCATGTCCGGAGGAAAAACTGAGAACCTTCCCCAGAAAATCCTTGACAGGTGAGCATCACAAAGCAGAATGACCATCATTTTGGTCGCGTCTGAGCTGCCTGTGGTGGAGTCACAACGGCACGTGTGGATCACAGCCCGCGGACCCTGAGTCAGGGGCCCTCCCAGAGCTGCGAGGCGCAGGTCAGGCCCCTGAAAATCCATGACAGGAGGCGCGGTTTTGTTCCAGGCATGCGTTTATTGAAACCGGAATCCAGGGTTCCTCTGCAGGGTGCTTCCCCACGTGGTGCGGCACCTTTCCTCACCCCGAAGGTTCACTCTAACTTTCAGTGCCAAAAGAGGCAAAAGGGCATACCATGTCAGTGGTTACAAAAATTTATACTCTATAATAAAACGCTTCCTTTCCAAGGTGTCAATGATTTCTGAAGAGCTCCAGCGTTCAGCAGCAGCTAGCGATCCCATGGAAACTTGCACAAGCTTAGCTAACTACAGAGATCGGAAAACTACAAACGCATCCCCCAAACCTCCACAGGGAAAAGGCAAAAGGCCTGGGGCAGAGAGAGAACCGAAGGTGTGTGACCCAGCGTTCCCAGTGGTGCTAGAATCCCTTCCCCCGCCCCCGCTCATCGCTAACAGGTCAAGGTCTTCAAAAATCAGATTCCAAATGTCCCACAATCTCTTTCAAATATGTGTTTCCATGGGTTAGGAAATTGGCATTTCCTTAGAAGAACACATAAACAGTTTTCGCCACCAAATGGGCAATTTTTAAAACTTGAGAACCTATATAACTGAAAACTTCCTTGCAATGGTATTTTTGAGCAGAGAGAAGAGACTGTTGACATGTCCTCATGGTTCACAAGTTTGTCTGCTTGTTTGTTGTTGGTGCTTTTTACTAAAAGAAGAGAAGCAGTCTCTTTTCTACATTCTATAGGCCCCTTTCTCTTTTGACCACCTGTTTCAGGAAGAATAATTGTTTAGAAATCCTTACACTATCATTTCCAGGCCTTTTCTTAATTTCCTTGGAAAAGAAACTAAACTGGAATCATACAATACCTAGTCATTCAACTAGATATTCTCTTCCTCACGCCATATAGACCACGTGGGCCTGAATGATTGGCACACTGCATGACTCTGCTAAACAGTCGGAGATTTAAACACTAAAGACAGTCACACATCCATTCGACAGGCACACGCGGTGGTATATTTGAAAAGCCAGACATATTTTTAGAAGATCAACAGTAAGTGAATTATGTAGTCATCGAACAGCGAAATAAAGTTAATAAAGAAAAAGGCACCTCGCGAAAGTTCAAGAGGGGAGAGGAGAGAATGGTTCCTTTGGGTTTGGTTTGTTTCTAACGGAGGAGGAAAGGGAAATGGGTGTGTTACAATTATTTTCCCGGTGAAGGCTTCTGTCAGTTGAAGGCGCGACCTTGGGCCTCATTCTTTCCGATCCAAAGCAGTCTGTCCTTTCATTGGCTTCTGGGGAGGGGCTAGTCTTCTGACATGTATACGTGGTACATCAGGCCCACGGCCAGCGCTGAGATGGCTGGGATCACCCAGTTGGTCCACCAGCTGGAAAGGAACAGCAGTGACGCTCGCACGGTGTTCTCAGCTCTGCATCTCCGAGCCTCCCAGTTACCGTGAACGTCACTCTCTAACTCCCCGGGCGGGAAGACGCTGTTGCTAAAAGACAGCTGGCACCCAGGCAATTCCTCTGTTGCTCTCACCTTATGAGAAAACTAATGACCACCACACCCTCCCCCGACCTCCACTTACATCTATTTGTACAAGCGTGTACAGAGAGCTAGGGACCACTCCCCCAGAAGGTGCTACCGCCTAGGACTAGGGACTTTTATCGAAAGGCCATCAGCCCTGGGTATGTGTCACAGGTTCACTAAGAGAATACCCCCTACAGGTTTTATTCTAGTTCCATGTATTCGTTAGGAACTTAAAAATGGTGCTACACTGAGAGCCAGCTGACCAAGGGCCTCCCCGCAGAGGCGCCGGCGGCAAGCGCCACAGCCAAGGGTGGGTCCCAGGCCCAGAGCGGAAGGAGAGGCGAGGGCTCTGGGCCGAGGGGCGACTACGGTCGCCACCGGCATCGCCACTCCGCCGCCGGTGGTTCTGTTTCGAAAACCTAATGTTTACACGCATGGAGTAGCTTGGCCGTGTTGACAAAGAGCCTGCGCAAAACACCTAACCTGTGGCCCATGGGTGGAGGGTCACAAGACCCCGCTCATTATACTGTTCGGTCCTGAGGTGCAGAATTACAGATCAAATCAGGGAGAGTCCTAGACATGAACCTACCCCTTCTTAGGGGAAAGGAACTCATACAGAGGTTTCAGAATCTGAGCAAAGCCAGACGGCACCAAGGGGCACATCCATTTTCTGCCGCACATTTTCCATTCTTCCCCCGCCCCGCACACCTCCGCCCATCCAAAGGCCAGCGTCAATACAACAGTTCCATCTGCGGGACGGGAGGGTTTCGGGTGACTTTTCATCTTGGGGGGCCTTCAGTGTTCCTTTCGGGAGAAGCCGTGTGACAGTGAAGGGGGCGGGGGGGTGGCCAGGAGGCAGGGAGGGTACAAGACGGGAATTACCTGAGAGGGTGGAATAAAACAGGCACCGTCTGCGGGGGTGGTTTTGAGCTTGGGGCCCCAGAATATAGGCATCTGATGGCAGTTACACCAGTCAACGTAATAGAGCTGCCAAAAATGTTCCCGCGTTCTTGAACTAACACAGACATCCAGTCCACAGAGCACACAATGCGTGCCCCACACGGGTTAGCGGGCTCAATCTTAGGCCCGTGGCGAACGGCCCAAGCTCAGAGAGACGGGGTCGCCTCGGCTGTGGGAACTGCCCGTGTGCCGGCTGCGGAAGGCAGGACAACGTCTGCCTGCGGCGTAAAGGGAGGCTCGATGCGTCCCATCTGTTCCTCAGGGCAGGCACAGCGGGAGGGCGGGGTTCGGGGTCACTCTGCAGAACGTCCACATCTAGGGCTTAGCGGGGTGCACCGAGCAGCGGGGTGCCGAGTGGAGACGACCCCTGGGGTTCCTGAGGTCCCTTCGAGTTTATGAGCCTTCCAACCACGGTGACAATGGAAAAGAAAACAACCACATACCTGGAATTAGAGTCAACTGTAGTGATGAGAGTTTCCTACAATGGAGAGAAAAAGTGAAACAAGTTACAGAGAACAACGGACTAAAAACCTGTTTTAAAATAAGATCACAGTGTTTCGCTCAATGCATTCTTCAAAAGACATTGAAAGGGAAAATTACATCATACACTTCTCTCACTAAAATGCCTAATTTCCCCATTTTTTTCAGAAGAAAAAATTTTAAGAATGATGTATATCTAAATTACTTACAAACACAACCTAGATAACTTGAAATTGTTAAAAACTAATAGACTACATAAAATATCCTGTACACAACAGATAATCTAATACTTCAACATAGAAAAGGACAGCAGATATGATTTATACACACACACAACCCCACCATTACCTTTAGCAAGAGAATTGAATTCTTCAAAACCATGAATGAAATGTTCAGTTAAAAATACTTATTTCATTCCAATCTTACGTGAAGTCAAAGTGTTCCCAAATTATATTAAAAGGAACATGTCAACTGAAAAGAAAAAATTAAGAACTGCCATTTAAATTGCAGCGCTCGGGATCACCTTTACTCTGACAAGAGCGTTCTAGAAAGGCACCAGAGGCCTCGGGGACCGACCCCCCACTGTCACCCGCCCAGCGCCCTCTGAGAAAGGACGCCCTGCACGCTGGGGCCTTCCTCAGCCTGCCTGTTGTCCACCTCCTGGCAGCTTCTGAGAGGACTTGTCCACACAGTGAAGGTGAAAGTGAACCGAGAAGACTCTGGGAAATGCCACCTCCCCAAACAGCGGAATAACCAGGGCCTCCTGAGACGCAAATGCGTCCAGGCTCACAAACCTGTTAGGAAGCATTGTTTTGAAATTCCACACCAGCAGAAGCATTAGTGCCTCAGAGGAAGGTGGCTGGTCAATAACACAGCCGGTTAGAGCTCGTCTCTGCAGTGTCCCAAAGCAGGGGACAAACACTGTTAGCAAAATGGGCAGCGGGGCACAGGGTCTGCATTGAGGCCAAGCTCCACACAGCCAGGCGTGCGAAAGTGCCCGTGCACGGGCAGAAGCCTGTTAGGGACGAGCCAGCAAAAGCGGTTCTGCGACCCACCAACCTGGGAACACGGCCGTTAACATTCCTGACACAGGAGTGGGGAGAAACAAGTCGTCAGAAAAGAAAACTTGACAGTTATTATCTTTGGGAGCAACATTCAGTCTCAGAGACTACAAACAGCATTCACCGCTACTGCAAGGCGATTTTTCAAATTTTGTATATTACAGGTAAAATTAACAAAGATTCTCAGAAGTAACTAAAATATGCAAAAGTATTATTTAGCTATTGGAAGAAAGACACAATCAGCTCTGAAACCCAATATGGAAGGAAAGACATCCTTGTCACACTATGTCACGCCCCATGTAGCGACCACCAGGCAGACACGCACCGTGACTTGGTTAGGCGGAGCACAGGCCATGCGCTTCCCCGAGCTGCTGCAAGCCCGCGGCTCAGCTGCCTGGCCCGGCCCCGCCTCTGGCGAGGCCTGAGCACCGAGGCCAAAGCACTGCTGTGCGTAGTCACCTGCCGTAGCAACGGCAATCTTGGAAAGAGCTGAACTTTAAAAGATCGTGTGCGTTGATCACCTGGTGTCTGTTAGGCTCTCCCCCAGCATGCTTGAGGGTTAAAGTGAGTCTGAATTACCCGTGAGCGCTCTGGTGCCAAAGAAAACGGGCTTTTCTGTCCGTGTTCAGAAGCGGCTCGGCGGGGCTTTGGGTATGTAACTAACCGGCAGGCCAGTGACAAATGGAGAAAACACCATGGCTTTTCCTACAGGCTCCGCCGCCTGTTCACTCTGTGGCCTTGTGAGGCTCCATCTCAAGTGGGTTAACAACGAAAACGGTCCACAGTAAGCTCTAGATAAAAGCGTGCAAAGCCCACCGAGCTTCGGCGAATCAAAGTCATCTCATGTGTAAGTTCACCGAACGTGGCCCATCGGTAGCTGGAACTCTTCCCTGAGAATACTGTTAACAGATCGACGCCTTTCATGCGAAGTCGAGAGCTTACATAAGCTTAAGAGGCTACAACTGGCAGACCTGCAGTGGCTGCTGGCCGCATTGCTGCAGTGTGACCTTGAACAAGGTCAACGCTTGGGACAAGGTCTATGTCATTGTCTTCACTTCCCCTGGATCCCACAGGGATGCCTTGAGAACCGGATAAAGTCATATACACAACAATGCTTTGAAAACTACAGCCAAGAAAAGGTACTGCCAGCTACTAAAATCTTCCATGGAAGCAAATATGACAGATGTGGATTTGTTTAATCTAAAATGTATCATTTCCATGTCTACAGAGAACCTATCTTAGCAGCCTGACTTCATGTTTTCCTTTGGGCAGATTCAAGTTAATAATCTTCGGTGTGCCTTATTTCACAATTCAGCTATTTGGGTGTTTTAAACAGGCAACATTTCAGAACTTCAGACCCCAGCATACACTGATCGGTCTGCAAACGGGTGGAGGGTTACAGACACGCACAACCAAAGCCGTCCCTAAGGACACGCTCTCCTTCTAGCAAACCAGAGGCACAATCTAGGAAGGTGGTCACGGAGTTTCCTCCACAGCATTTGTGTACGGCCTCTAGGAAAAGCGCAAGTGCTGGTTCCGCCTTCCTCCAGTGCGGCTCAAAGGTGAGCAAAGTCACACGTACTCTAAGAGCAAACAGAGGAGAAGAGAGCCGGTTGCACAGAAAGGAGACCTGCTGGCGGGGGGGCCTGAGCCTTCCCTGTGCTTTCTGTCGTGGCGTCCTGCTTCAGGACAGAGTCGGGCCTGCAGTAGATCTAAGTTCACTCGGTGAGTCTTATCAAATCCTCGTTTGACTATAGCTGAACGATTTGCACCAAGATTATTAAATACAGAACCCGTAACAGGAGAAAATACACTTTTCCCCAACAGGCTTTGGAGACAAAACAAACGGTTCAATGCACCTCGGAATTTCAGTGGTTTAAAAAAGAGCCTCAAAAAAGGTGCTGAAGCCACATGAACTAAGAGCAAAGATTCTACGCAATGGTTACAGAGGCAATTCAAAGCCTAAAGTCCATTTGTTATTTCCCCAAAGCACTGCGATCACCCACGCTGACCCACAGCCTTCCCTGAACCGGGAAAGGAGGATGCGAAGGAAGCTGCATCCTGCGGACTTTTATTGTTCTCTCTGCGGTGCCAAGGTCAACAGCGCCTTCATGCTCTGTGGGATTAATTCCTTGACTTTCTTGCCGATTAAATTTAGACAATGTCTTGTCAGCAGCCGCTGGCAAAATGAGTTTACCAGATCTCAGCGAGAGCCCTGCGCAGTCTTGCTGCTGCTCCCTCTCCTCTAATAAAACCAAGGGCACAATCCAAGACAGAAGAATGATACTTCCTGCCGCTTGTTTGAAGCAAAACTTCCCCCTCCCCCCCGGCCCATTAATTACAGGCCTTGGCCTTTCATTACTACTTTTCCTGCCTGCACTTTTCCGGGCCTTTGGCTGCCCATTCTTACTGTGGATTTATCCTCAAATACGAGCAAGGTGATCCGCTCAGAGAGAAGGCCCGGAGCACCAGGGCACAAAACTAGTGCTCCTAGAACTGTTTTCCTTTCCTATGGAAAAACGCACCCAAAAGTTATCATCTCATTAAAACAACATTTACCCAGGAAGCATTCACTGAACATCGGCGACGTCCCAGAGATGTGGAGATGGGGACAGGGGCTGTGCCCTCACAGGCTTAAGCACCGAGACCTCCGCCCCACGTTAAGGTCTCTGAAGACGACACGGTGTCACCGCTTCCGCTGCAGAAGTGCAGTGGAATTACAACAAGCAGCTCTCCAAAATGCGTCCGCGGATCATCCCGATGGGAAAATGATTTGTAAGTATCGAGCATCCCATGAAGAGAACACACGACTATCCTAACAAACATAATGACCAGTCTGTGCAAATGGAAAGGTTTGCTGGGCCAGCCCAGCTGCCCCGTGGGCATCTAACCTGGCAGCGCACCTGCGCTGGCCTCGGTCTGGCCTGTGGGAGCCCCGTGCCCTCTGCTTTGCAGGGATCTCTCTGGGGACGGTAACTACTGCCAAGGAGACCCTGGAGTTGGCCACACTTACCACAGGCTTCTGAATCTTTGACCAGTCATCCTGCAAGGAAAAACAAAGTGCATTACGGAATGGAAAGTGTCTACAGAAACGCCGCTTCCAAAGTGCTCGCTTACACTGAGGTTTCCAAAACACATTCCTGTTCGGTAGTTATCATTTTAGGATCATCTACCTAGGCTGTTAAACACGATGTTTCGTCCTTCTGACCTGACTGCAAAAGTCAGTAGCAGGTGAAGTGCTGAGAGGTACCCTGCCCCCGAGCCCCAAAGGTCGGAAGGGTTGTCCGGAGGGTCGTGCTTACATGTCCATGTGCGCGAGCCTTTATTAGGCTCGGGTCCGATCTTTATCGTAGGGGACAGCTGAGCAATCAGATTCTTCCCATTTATCCTATCAAACTGCCTCTAGGATGTGTGTATGTGTGTGTACGTGTGTATGTGAGTATGCATTGTGTACATGTGTGTGTATGTGTCTGAGTGTGTGTGTAATGCGTGTGATGTCCTCAGTGGATGCCTGCGATCTCCCAACTGTAGGCTCATCATCTACTTAAACCTCCAGCTGAGTCAGTTCAAGGTCAAGCGCATCTAAAGGCCGAAGGCTGGTGAGCCCAGCAGGCAGAGGAGACCGAAATGCTGCTGGCAGGGCCTAAAAACCCAGGGCCCTCCCCGCCCGAGCTTCCAAACGGGAGGAAGGACGGGGCGGAACGCGGTAAGGGAGGCCCCTCCGACTGCCGTAAAACGGCTCCCCTTTGGTGAAGGAGGAAAATGAAGGAATGTGGGTGAATAAAATCTCCGGATGCGAAACTTAGTTCCTCAGAGTGCGATCCCCCACCACCAAAACCCTCCCCCACTCAGGTGGACAAGGAAATGCTCCAAAACGGCCCCACCCCAGGCTTCCCCGAAGAGCCCCCCCAGCCTCCCCTTCAATCTCCGCTGCGGCAAGACGCCCCCGGTCACCCTGCGGAAGCTCCCGGGCTACTTACTGGATGCAGCTCCCCGATGAGGTACGTCTGGGACAGCTCTCGGGCATCCGTGGAGTGCCCAATGTCCTCGAAGTTCTCGGTAGCATCGCCCCCGGCTTGTTCCCGCAAGACTTCTTCCCCACCAGGGTGCTGCACAAAGGACACGGAGACAGACCAAAAAAAGCATAATAAATATTGTTTTCCAAGCAAAGGAGATCGAGAAAGCGGCCAGTTTATTTAACCAAATAGGCTGCTCCAGAATTCACAGGTGACAACACGTGAGTATAACGTGTCCACAATGTGGATGAAAACATGCACCCCTCTGCGTGCCAACGCCTCCCTGAAAGTGTGGGAGGAGCCCGCTCCCATGGCAGGTGCCCTTTCTCCGGGTTACTCAATGGCATTGAGCATTAGGCAGGTATTTTTAATCCTTTGACAACATCCTCTTTGTTTTTCCATAAAGCTCTCAAAATTGCTCTTCTTAATCTTTACCGCATCTCTTTTTCCTTGGGCCCTATCCCTTGACCTCTTAAGCCTAGGTGTGAACATATGCCATTTTACCTTAGGTGACAATGCCTCTTTGACAAGCACTCTGTGAACCTGCCCCGGACAGAGAGGGTACAGGCGGCTGGAGAGGCAAGAGTGCCCCTGACTCTTGAAGAACTAACCTTCTAGTCAGAAGGAAAAGAAAAGCAAGTGGTCCCCTTGACAGGGGACAGAAGCACAGAGGAAGAGTCCCGTTCTACACGGGCAGGGGCAGGAAGGCCTTCTCGGCGATGAAAGCTTCCCAGTGCTCTTAGCGCTTCAGTGGTCAAACTAAGGATGGTCACAATGCAGGGAGGGGACTGATGGCAGAGTCCAGGCACGGACACAGGCATGCCAAGGGAAGGAGAGGTCCGCCAAGCAGAGAGCGGGCGCTTGGTTACATCAGCGTAAATACCTTCGTAGGGGAGAACACTGTCTTCAATTGAGAGCGTCACTGTTGCCTTAGATCAAAGACACCCCGCCCTTCAGCAAAGCACCGGTGTGTGTCCAGTAGCTAAAGAAAACACCTCTCGCTTGCACAGTGGACTGTAGTCTCTTCTTAATCTCTGTCAGTAGTGGACGGGGTAAGGCCCATAACATTTTAGAAAGGCAAACAAGGATTCTGTTTTGAAACCTGTTTCTCCTCCTCCTCTGTTTAAACACATCATTGCGAAACAAATTTACTTTTTTTCCTCCATTATTTGTAAAAGTAACCCATACTCATTATAGAAAAATTAGAAAATACAAAACGAAAATAAAAATCACTTAAATCACCCATAATGTTGCTGTCCAGAGAAACCTGGATACGTGTGTGCGTGTGTGTGTGTGTGTGTGTGTGTGTGAGAATAATTTTAAAAAGAAAACGGATCGCTCCCAAATGCACCCAGTTTCGTTAGATAAAAAGCAGATTAGCACACACGACACAGAGAAGTATGCTTAGGGGTTACTCCTACTACATGAACTTGGGAAAATAATGGTACTTACATAGTTTCCGGGGCTTAAATTTGTTGCCCTATGTGTCTGCTATATAACATAGGACCAATAAATATTATCCAGCATCTTTATTAAGTATTTTCCAATCATTACTCCTCACTGGCTTTTTAAATGGCTGCATACCGTTACAGCGTGTTGCTATTTCCAAAGGTATTTAAGCGTCTCCTATGGGGGCATTCAGGATGTGGCAAGCCCACTTAAGCAAGCACAGGATGCACGCTGGAGGTACAGGCAGGTGGCAGGCTCACCCCCAAAGCCAGCGGGAAGCTTCCAGGTGCGCCTGCAGGCTGTGACAATGGCAACGTGGTGTGCGGACCTGGGACATCGTTGGGCAGGGGAGCTATGACGTGGCTAACTCAGCACTCACAGGTTATGCAAATTCAGCCAGCCCTTCCTTCTGGGCGCGGGCCTTCGTTCCTGATTTCCGTAGCTGGGGGTCCCTGTGAGATTTTGGGGGGCAGATAAATCTCCCAGAGGAGACCCCCAGTTTCCAGCACAGCCTGCCTTTGAAGGGAAAATGTCAAGCAAAGCTAAAAACACAGGCTGGCCTATCTATCGATCGATCTATTGATCTATCTATCTATCTATGATTTAGACCCTAAATTATTTGTCAGGCAGTTTTCCAAGGGGGGAGAAAAACAATGAAAGAAACACCTTGGGTTACACTGGTTTCACTGAACACCACTGAAAAAAACTATAGCATAGAATAAATGAATCGATACTAAGATACTTTTGCCCTTTCCTAAAGATTTCTTGAACAATTAGTAAGAAAAACAAAGCCTAAAAACTGATTTTTTGAAACAAAGTAACTCCAAACTTGATAGGACAATAAAAAATACAGGAATGATTTATTGCCATACCCTATACTTTCCTTCAAACGGGGGAAGAAACAGACAGGCAGCCAACAAAACGACATCTAAATCACAAAACATGGTGCTTCATCTTGTCACTCTTCTCCCACCTGTTAGCAAATTTGCGTGACAAACACACAACGTCACATCTTAAGGCTTTACTGACTTTGCTGTCTCATAAGTGCAAGACCTTGTGGGGGACACACAAAAGTGCACAAAAAATCAACGTGATCTGATCCCGCAGAAGCACGCAGTTCATTTGAGGTTAAAGAAATGACACCAGAGTGACTTTCAGCCTTCACGGGCACCGCCTCGGAGCTGCGGTTGTTCTTGAGTAACCCAACTGGCCCTGAGTGAGCAGCCAGACGAGGCAGGAGCGTGCCCTTGCACCAGCCCCCGGCGGGGGGGGCGGGGGGGGCAGGAGTGAACGAGTCAGGCCCCTGCTGCGCGGCCGAGAGCTCGCACACCGGCCTCGGGAGACCGCCGACCTAGGGGAGAACTGGAGAGGCGCTTCCTCTCCTGGGGGGGGCCACGGGCCAGGGCAGGGGTTCGGCCCGAACCAAGCTGCCCTAGAAGAAAAAGCAGCACCTGTCCCCAGACTTGTCCAGGAGGGAGTGGCCCTCAGAAAAGCGGACGTTGGTCGAGGACCAAAGGGCTCTTCTCCACGGCTCTGGGGCAGGTCTCGGGATCAGGTCTCGGGATCAGGTCTCGGGATCAGGTCTCGCCTGTTTTGCCGTTTGCCACCCTGGTGCCTTGAGGGGGAGGGTCAGAGGCGCCTGTCCGTATAAATACAACGCAGAAAAGCCGGCGTGCCAGTTCGTGCTGCCTTCTGTGTTTATAGTAATTTAACATAAAGTAATAATAGCTTTACGGCTTTAGTCCTCGTCTTACAATCATTAAAAGTCTGAAGGGGTCTCTTCAGCCTTTTCAGTTACACTTTACTTATGGTGAGAAATACAGTTGTAATTGTACTTGTAAATCTGAGGATTTATCCACGTCAAGGGTCCGCCAAGTACAATATGAAAATGAGAAAATTAGAAAGGATGCAGAAAACAAGAAGTGTTCAACGAGTGTCAATAACTTCAAGAAAAGGATGGTTCCTGCCACTGAGAGTCAGCCAACTAAGCAAGACCTTCACCTTCACGGGCCGGTCCCCACGGCCCAGGCCTGTGGGGGCGGGGGCGCCCCCACCCGTCGGCCCAGGGAATGGCACGCACTCAGCCTGTGTGGGGCTCGGTGATATAAAAGGTATAGCCCTACTTTCTAGAAAAAAAGTAAGAGCTCAGAATGGAAGAACATGTTACGAGCTTGGTAAGTTTTTGTCCACGGGGCGCCAAACACCCGAAAGGAATGAAGCGGTGTCGCCAGCCCTGTGGCCGGTGCTCACAGACGGGGCAAGCGCGGACTCTCCGCCACCTTTCACGAGCAGTGGCACCGCACTCCCAGGCAAACGCGGCGGACGCCGCGACACGTCCACACGGTCGAGCAAACGGCTCCGCTGTCCCCTTCCAGCGGCGCTGTGACCCGGCCGTGACCCCGCCAACCCTTCCTCTTTCGGGGCCGCTGCAGCGCGGAACCTGCTGCAGCGCGGGACCTGCTTTCATGCGACAACCGCGGAGTGCAGGCGGCGGCCCGGCGCTCTGGGAATCGCTTCCCGCAGGAGCGAGGCCGCGGTATCGGGCCCACAGCGCCCCCAGGGCCTCACAGGCCCCGCGAAGGGCTCCGTGGCCGAGCAGGTTCCGAGACCCTCGCTGAGCCGGGTGCCCGCGCTCGGAGCCGCGCAGCCCAGCAGGCGCGCCACTCAGCCTTTCTCCTCGCAGGGCGCACCGCGAACCAACTACTGAAACTCTGCGGCGCGCCAGAAAAGTGGTTTTTTGCTGATCTGACAAAAAATAGGCATCATTTTGATGGATTTCCAAAAAAAAAATTATAATAATAATAGTAGGAATTACCTACCCTTTTTGCTCCAAAGTGATTTTTTAAAAACTCAGGTGCCTATACTAGTGTATTAGTGTATTAGAATGTCCCCAAGAATTTACCGGTCAGATGAAACCTTATTATGCAACGTGACCAATAAGATGCAGCTCTATTACATGAACTACTTATATGGTTCAAGACAGACATTTATACCGGACGGCTGTTGTTGTATTGGCTGTTGTCATTTTTTTATTTGACAATCTAAGGGAAAAGAGGTCAGTGTCCCTGACTAAATAGGCAATGCATTTTTAAAAAGGTTTTATTTACTTATTTTTAGAGTGAGAGAAAGGGAGGGAGAGAGAAAGAAACATCAATGTGCAAGAGATACATCAATTGGTTGCCCCCCACACATCCCCAACTGGGGACCTGGCCCGCAACCCAGGCCTGTGCCCTGACTGGGAGTCGAACCAGGGACCTTTCAGTTCACAGGCCAGCGCTCAATCCACTGAGCCACACCAGCCAGGGCATGGTACTGCATGTTTTAAAAATTCTTGCAGCATACCATTGAAAATCGCTACTCTAGGTCATTACAAAAAACAAAAAAAAAGTGACCCAAACTGAATGGGCAACCCTCCCCCGCCCCCCTGCGGCCACACCAGGGCTGCCTGAGTGGTGAAGGCCAGTCCGGGGCTGCTGCCTCCCCTCCCCACTCCTTCTAACCTACTTTGGTATAACTCGTAGTGACAGCAATATGACATGCAACATGTAGCATTTCTCAAACGAAAACATGAGTCCAATTTCTCACACACAGAATAAAAAAAGAATATTGGACTAAAATAGCAGAAGATGCTTCCCCAGAGCAAAACAGTGCAAATAGACTGGGGTCAGACACAGAGGAAGGAGAAGGGATGAAGGCGTGGTCTTGGGTTACTTCGGCATGTGAAGAGGCCAAGAATTATAGTCAAAACATGAGAGCGGTGCCTCAAATCCCCCTTTGAATAAGGCCAAAGAGAAAAGATAATAAATGAAAGAACAAGTGCGTTGCTAGAGATTCCACAGCACCCAGGATTTATTAAATTACAAGGAAATTCTATTTCATATGTAATAGTGTACACTAAAAATGATCTATAAAAGCTGGCAACTGGCAAGATAAAAGATAGATGCCTCTCCTGATACAGATGGTTTCAATAAGTTCCTAATGTGTAGGCAATAATCTTAAGGAGACAGAAACGTGAACAAAATCAGTCACTCTAGACTCAAATACGCAGCCTGCCACTACATTGACTCAGAAACCGATTACTGAGCGAAAACCACTTTCGCGGGCCATTCTTCACTCCTACTGTTTGTTTCTATGGCCGTTTTACAGTTCCTTGGATTCTTGACCCAAACAATAAAGATGAGCATCATTATATTTTTAGCATTACCTTCACTAGTTACGTTCCCTTTTAATACAAATAAAGGGAGCTAAGTTTGCCTCTATGGGATGTGCATTATTTCACGCTGGTTAATTGTACACAGCAGTAGGCATGGGAGAAGCTCTGCAAACACAGTAGAAGCTCCAGTCTGAGGACAGACGTGCGCCTTTGAACTTGGGATAAGGGCCAGACCTTAGAAATGGCCAAGCAGCGGACTAGAGGCACAGCCCCAAGGGCTTGATGGAGCCAGCACACCTCACCTGGACTGCAAAGCTCGTTTCCTCAAGGCATGTGAAGAAACTTCTATCCTGTTTAAACACGGCTGTTCAGGATTCCTCGGAGCTTACTGCTAATTACTACATCAATCATTTTGTCCAGGAACGCCACGGGCCAGGCACCAAAGTCCTAAAGCATATAACGTGCAAATAAACGCATTCCCCAGTGTTGAGAAACTTAAAGCCAAATTAGGACCATGGTCTTCACATCCATCAAACAACCAGAAAAATATTAAGGCACCATCTTAATTTAGCCAATATGTAATCAGCGGGCCATCTTAATAAATATCTTTAAACATCAAGGCCCCTTTAGGGTAGAATTTGCGTGAACAGAGTAGATACCGGTGAGAGCCCTCGGGAGTCTGAGCAGGAATGAAGGCTTAGGGGCTGAACTGTGCTCGGTGGGCGGGGTTAGTGAAGAGACGTGTTTGAATCAAGCTAAATCCACGAGGCTGGGCGTGGGCTCGTCCTGCGGACGCCCAGACGAAGCGTCACTTCCGGGAGAGGCCAGGATGGTGTTCCCTAGCAAGATCAGCATTGGAATTGGTGGCCAGGAAACAAGCCGACCCCCGCCCCGCCCCGACCCCGTCGCCCACAGGCACCTTCAGATCCCTGTAGGGCTTGCACAGAATGTAGGCGGAAGGAGGAGGAAGCCAGAAGCCGCCCTCTTTCCTGCCTCCCTGGCTGGGCTGGGACACATCATCTCATCTTCTGCTGCCCTTGACCCCCAGGATTGGCCCTGTTGGCTCCCCTGATCCACAGGCCTGCAGACTTGAACTGAGGGACCCACCCACTTTCCGGGGTCTCAGCTTGCAGATGTCACAGCTTGGGGCTTCTCGGCCTTCCTCCCCGGGCTGTGTGTGTGCGTGTCTTCCATTGGTTCTGTCTCTGGAGAGCACAGGCTGGACAGTTAGAAGGGACCATCCCAAGCGCTGGAGGGCCCCCCAAGGAGTGTGGAGGGGCAGACCAAGCAGCTCCCGGAGGGCAGGGCGGCACGTCTAGAGGCCACAGCGTCACCGCTGGACAGACAGACGCCGAGTGCAGACAGCGCCTGTCCGGCCGGGGCAGCACAGGGCCTCCCTGGCCCCCGCCCCTCTCCTGGCACACTCCCGGCTTCCCGAAATGTCTGCATCCTCCACCTCATCTGCGGGCGGGAGATCCTGACTCAAAGGTCAGGCTGAAGGTTAAAATCCCAGAAGTTCTGAGTTTAAAAGGCCTTCAGAAACCCAGCATCCTTAAAATCACAGAGAAACTGGGACTCAGATGAAATAAGGCCACAGTCGCACTCGCAGTTCACGAGGGAGACAGGACCAGCACCCCGGCTTCCCGCCCAGTGCAGCCTCCCTCTGTTCTAGCCACAGGCACCTGGTGTAGCCATTTTTATGTTTCTGAACAAAGTGATCTGAGATAGGAGGCCTTAAAATAAAGTTTCTTCCTATATTTCCCTTTTGGGAATTTAGAGGGGTATCTGTCTCGCTTCTTTCTAGACCCCAAGAAGCTTTGTCACTTCCCCTGCCGTCCTGGGCCTTACCCACAAAGATTCAAAGGGGACACACAGACACACACTCCTAGCTCAGGGTGCTGCCTGGCTCCCAGGTTGTCCGTGAACAAAGCCCAAAAGGGCACGCAAAACCACACTTGGTGTCGCAATATGCACCAAAGGTGGCCCCCCCGGGGCCTGCTTAAACTAAGCCAAAACAGGGAGCCATAAAACACCTTCCCCCTTCATTATAACGTTATGTGGACCCAAAGTCCACCAAGTCAGGAGTATCTTTCAGTCCAAACACTTAATGCTGCCAAAAAAAAGGTGGAGTAAACAATGACTAGGCAAAAAATAAAAATAATGTGTGTACAAAGATTATCTGTGCTAGTTCTACCACAGATAAGAACAGCTCAAAGGAGTTTGGAGAGCAGACAATTTTAAAAAGATTTAGAACAGGCCCAGCTCGGTGGTTCAGTTTGTTGCAATGTTGTCCCATAACCAAAAGGTCGCAGGTTTGACCCCTGGTCAGGGCATATGCCTAAGTTGCAGGTTGGATCCCCAGTCGGGGCGCGTATGGGAGGCAATGGATCCATGTTTCCCTCACATCAATGTTTCTCTCTCTCTCTCTCTCCCCCTTCCTCTCTCTCTAAAATCAATAAACACATCCTTGGGTGAAGATTAAAAAAGATTTAAAAGATTTAGCACAAAATAAGTTGCCTGACAAAATGTGTTCTATCATTTCCAGATGCTGTTTCCCCAAAGAGGCAAAGAATGAAGGCCTCAGAGCTGGCTGGGGTGCCAGATTTTGCGCTGGTCCCGGTGTGGACTCCGGGGAGGAGCCCTCCGCGGGGCACTGCCCGGGGCTGCACACGCCGCTCACGCTGAATCCTCAAAGCCCAGGACCAGGCCCGCGAGCACCGCTTCCCCGCTTCACGTGAGAGGTCATGGGGCGAAACAACAAGGCCTCTCCGTGCATCGGCCCAGCTGGCTGCTGACGGCCGTCCGCCCACGGGCATACCCACCACAGGCCCTGGCCGGCTCAGCTGCCCGCATGATGGGGGAAGCCATGGTCTGAGAGGAGGCGGACATGCAGGTGAGTCACAGCTGCACACAGCCATCCCCAGGTGTGGAGCCAGCACGACAGGTGGAGGCATCACCTGGCCCAGGCGCTGGAGGCGTGGACGGGACCGGGGGCGGGGCTCTGGAGGGAAAGGTCAGGAGCGGTTCACCAAGGGAGTAAACAGGGTGTTCTCGCAAACGACGGAGCAGCGCAAAGGCCAGAGGCGTGAACACGGTGGTGCCCTGGAGAAGGGCAGGCGCTGTGAGCAGCCCAATTCCCCAAGGGTGCGAGTGCACTGGGACAGAGACCAACAGGCCCTGGAAGCAAACCCAGTCTGCGTGGAGGTGCGGCGGGGGGCGGGCCCGGGGCCGGGGGCCGAAGGAAGCCCTGGCCCTCCAGGGGATCGCCAGAGCCTGCAGGCCGAACTTGGTGCTCCAGGTAAAGCCCTGTGGTCCCGATGCCCCTGCCCTTAACTTCCTTTGCCCATCTATAAACACACCCCACCCCCCGCCCCCAGTCTTGGCGCCAACGGAGTGTGCGTGTGCCTGCCATGCCTGCGTGCTCTGGGTGACAGCTCTTTCTTTTTCCCAAGTAGATCCATTTTGGTGACAAAACATCTAGTCGATATTATTATTCATCAGTTGACAATGGTTTGATAGTTTTTTTTCCCTTGTTATTGGATAGAGGGAAGCAATTAGAAAGGAGAGTTAAGCAGAAATCACTCCCGACTACTTCATAGATAACACTTTCCTATGTCATTCGCCGAAATGTTCAATGAGGCGCAAGCTCACGGCAAGGCTGGTCTTCATAAAAAGATATGTGCATAGTAAATAAGCACATGAAAAGAGGTCCCACCTCATTAGCCGGTAGAGAATTAAAACCATACCTTCATCTCTGCCCTGCCTGCTTGACTCCCTCACCCTCCTCCGGTTCTCACGTCCTGCTCGAGAAGCGTCCCAGAGAAGTGTCGAGAAGGCAAGGACTGTTGCCCAGGCGGTAGAGCCTCTGTGTCCAGGCAGCACTGGGCTACGGACAAAGCCTGGGCTCGAGGGCACTGGACCCTGAACCCAAGGGCCAGCTCTGCCACGTCGCCAGGGAGAGCCCAAGACGATCCTGATCTTCCTGAGCCTCTACCTCCCCAGCGTCTACTACCTCCCCCAATCAAACTGCACAGGAGGGTAAATGCTCTCATTAGCAGACTTCCTGGCATATGATGGGCATTCCAGTAGTATCAGTCCCCTTTCCTCCCCAGCCCACTGGGTACTGCCACAAAGAACCTTGTGCAGACCTGGTACAGTTCCTGCCCCAAAACGCTGACGGCCAAGTCCAGCCCCAACAGACCCCCCTTCTCTCCACATCCCCCTTCATCTTCAAGTGATTTCTATGGATTAACGAACCGGCCTGACGTACTAAGACACAGAACCAGATAAGAGTCAACAGGAACAAGACACCCTAAGGGTAACGGGCGTTCTCCGCCACGGGCAGCCCTCAGCGGGCGCAGGACAAAGACGGGCAGATAGTGCAGCTGGAGGCGTGACTGATGTTCTCTCCTTGAAAAAGAGAAGCAAAATTCTGGGTTATTTTTAGAGTATGCCCTGACCAATTTTTTTTTTAACTTCTCCATTCCTCAACTCGTCTGGTTCGGTGACACGCAGCCCGTCCGAGGCACGTCTTCGGCGCCCTGCTCCTTGCTCCGCACAGCCCAGCCCTGGCTTGCGGCCCTTGGGATGCGGGTGCGTTGTTAGCCCTCCTCCACCCACACACGCTCCTGTGCACATACATGCGTGCGTGCACGCGCCGTGTCTCCCACAGCCTCGCTGGGCTCTCCAGGCAGTCCCCACTTTCTGCCCCCACCCCCGTGGGGCGAAGCCCTCTGGAAGGCTCGTGAGCCCTGCCGTCTCCGGCTGGCCTCCTGCACCCCCGGGTAAGCCCCACCATGGACGGACACCGCTCTTTTAAGCTCTGCGGGGATGCCGCGTGTCGGTCCTCAGCTCCACGTGACTGACTCGCACAGCGGACGTCAGGGTCCCCTCTCGGGAAGGCGGTGGCACTGGCTTCCAGCGTGCCATTCTCTGGGGCTCTGCCTCTCACGCCCCCGAGCACGCCTTTGTCCCCTCTCTGTTGTCCTCCTCCATGGGGCAGCGCCCCAGGGCCCCGCGTTTCATGACCCCTCAGCCAGGCCGGTCACAACCAGTGTAATTACTTTAAAAGGGCTGACAACACCGGAATCTTTATTTTTGGCCCAAAAGACTGCTCTCCTAGACTTTGGAATCTTGGATCCTCAGTCCGTGTGGCATCTTCACCCAGATGTCGGGTAGGCTTCTCAAACTGGGCATATCAGAAACCATACAGACCTTCCTTCTCAAAACTTGCTCCATCGTCACCTTTCCTTCCCCTCCGTGCCTGACAAGTCTGTTCACCCAGTCGCTCAGGCCAAAACCTGGGGCTGATCGCGCCCTTCTCATCTCTCACAACCCACACACGATCCCAGGGTGTTCTGTGCGCTCAACTATTACAATGCAGCTGGAATCTGACCGATGTTTCCCACCTCCACCACCACATCACCCCTCCCCCGTGTCCCTGGCCAGCCCCTGGCCATCCATGCACGCTCACACCCCAGTAGAGTGTCAATTTAAAGGTAAGTCACGTCATGTCACTAGGCTGTTTAAACCCTTCAATTGCTAATTACACCACCGATCTAGGACGCAGGCTGGAGCTCCAGGAATCGAGAGGATACGGTCCTGGCAGACAGAGGCGTGTAGAGCGACGGGCAGAGCAGAGAACCGAAACAGACCCAACCAAAGGGTTCCGGCCCATTTTTATAAAGATACAAAAGCAATGTGAGGGAGGAAGGAGATTTTTCAACAAAGGGTCTGGAACAATTGGACATCAGTAGTCAAAAAGTTTGAACCTACACCTTACACTTTATACCAAAATTAATCCTAAAGAGGTCACAGACTGAAATATAGAATGTGAAAGTTTTTTGGAAGAGACTTACAATTAGGCGAACAGTTCTTAGACATGATCGTGAAAGTACGGTGTGTATACAGAAAAATGAGTAAAATGGACTTCCTCAAAATTAAAGCCTTTCGTTCTTTAAAATATTTTAATAGGAGAATGAAATGACAAGCCACTGACTAGAACACTTCGTTAGTGCCATACCTGATGAAGACTTACAGCCAGAATAAAGAGTTCCGCAAATGGAACAATAAAGAAAACAAACAATCCACATAGAAAAAGGACAAAAGAACAGACACTTCTTCTGAAAAGATATGTGCATAGCAAATAAGCACATGAAAAGAGGTCCCACCTCATTAGCAGGTAGAGAATTAAAACCACAGTGTGATGCCCCTGCCCACCTATTAGCGATGAATCGCTGTGATTAAAAAATATGTATACACCAGCAGCCCGGATGCTGCTGACGATGGGGAAAACAGAGTCCACCGGGCACGTCCGGTGAGCAGGCCAACCGGCGCCGACGTTCCGGAAACGGCCCTGACTGTTTAAAAACGCGGAGCCCATGCTTGCCATAGGGCCCAGCACTCACGCTCCTCGTGGTGGCCCTGGAGTCATGGGGACTGGCATGTGCCTGGACGTCGGCACAACAGTCCCAGCAGCTACTGAGCAGCTATGGCAGGCCAGGGCGCAGGACAGTGCGGAGGGTCACAGCCCCGTGGCGGGGGGGGGAGGGGGAGCGGCAGCCCCCAGACATGGAAAACAAGACATTGACATTGACTGAGGTCAGCGCAGACTGAGAAGTGAAATAGGATGATGTGACAGAGCATCCGCCGCCCCCCCTGCCCCGGAAACAGTGGGAGCCGTGACCAGCAGAGGGTGGGGACCAAGGAAATGCGCACCAGGTTGGGGGGGGGACCAGGATGGAGGTTTTCTGGCGGAAACAACCCAACTCGTTCAAGAAATGGAGAGGGCCGTCTGGGTGCCGAGCCAGGGGACAAGGAGGCAGGTGGGCAAGGGGCAGGGGCCGGATCATGCCGAGGTCATCGGACCAGGACAGGCAGGTGGGACTTGACTCTAAATGCCATGGGAAGCCACTGGAAGGAACTCAGCAGAGAAATGCTAACCTGGTTCCACAAGATAAACCTTTTCAATTTTCTTCCAGAATTTACACTGTTTAACACAATAACGACACACATCTGTGCTGTGACAAGAGCAGGACAGGAAGGACGGTCTGACAACCTCGTCCGCCCAGTCCGGGCCACGGGCGGCAGGGCCGTGCAGCCGGAGGACGGCATGGGGCACGCAGAGGGCAGACCCCCGGCGAGGGTCCCCAGGAGGCGGTGGTTGAACGGAATGGGGCAGACAGGGAAAGAGAGTGAGCCACCCACCGAGGATGAGCATCCACAATCAGCACGGGCGCGGGCGGGGCGCTGGCCGGCCCGCGGGCAGATTTCATCCGGCAGTAACCTCATCAGAGTTCCACTCAGAACGGCCTCTCCAAGAGGATGTCTGAAAGCCTTTAACCTCCTGGGGCCTGCCTAACACGTCTGCAAATGGTCTCTTCCTTAAACAAGAGGACACTAACTCTTAAGACCGCCTGGGTGCCCTCTGTGCTAGGAGCAGGAGCCAGGGAGACCCCTCCACCCCCTTCAAGGCTGCCCTGTGAGAGTCTGGACAGGCTGTTGCTTCACCTGGGAGGAGGCCGCACGCACAGTGACAACCGGTGGGAAGAAAGGCACGCTCCACCCTCTCACTGGACCTTCCGCGGGTTCTCTTTTTGTTCAAGGCTTTCCTTTCACAACTTCCCTTTGCTTTCTCCCTGGTTCCCACAGGGAATTCTGGGTATGAGGAGAAAAATCTCAAAGCAAATGACAGCAACTGTGTCCCAGTGGGGTGGCTGTTTTCTTTTACAGCTTTACTGGTTATCTTCAAAACTCCAGCGGGCCTCACGCCCAAGTTGTAGAGTCAGGAGACTCACGCTGCGGGGTCCCAGGTGCAGGACGTAAGTCCAGGCCTTCAATCCTCACTTGTCATGTGCACAAGTTCCTGGAGCTCTACGGCCACGTTCTTCTTCCCTTTTCAAAGGACACCACCGCCACTGCCAACCCAAGAGGCTTGGTTTCCGAGTTAATGGGGTAAACGCAAAGGAGAGCCTTATGCATGGAGAGCGTTTGGCGCGCCGGGCAGATGTCCATCGCTCTTCAACAAGTGCCACTGCGATCGGGTGTCTCATAGCCCGCTGGGGATGGCTACGAGGGGAAGGCAGATGAATGACACTTATTTACTACTTGGTGAAGAAGGTGGAAAGCAGAAGAGCAGGCAGGGTGTATTCTGGGTCCTGGCTTGTTCTCGTTCCGCTCTGCCACCAGTGAAACTGCAGATGCTGAAAGACGCAAGTAGAAATGGACATGCCAAGGCCTTCTCTACAAAAGAGACAGGGCTGAGATGGTGAGCCAGGCACCAAAAACCGCCGGCTGGCCCACCCACCTCCTCCTCCCAGGCATCTGGACATGCCGTCCTCATGGGCAGGCTAGAAACAAAATTCTGTGGATGCAAGAAAGGGGTGTTCTGCCTCCATCCATGAGACATCGGCTCTTGCTAACCAGAGGTCACTTAGCACCAGGCTGCATGGGCCAAATTCTACTGCTCTCGCCTTGAACTCACTTCTCCCACCCCCATCTTTGATTGACTCTCCTGGTCCCATGCAGAACTTAATAAAAGACACAGGCAGCCAGTTAATAAGTACACATCAGCAGATATTCCCAAGAAAGCAAAGTGTAAAGAGAGTGGGGCGGCGGCGGGGAAGGGAGCACCCATTATTAAGCCGCGCAGAGTGCCTCCGAGCCCCTGCTGTTTAAACCCTCCTGGAGCCCGCCACCTCCGGCCGCTCTTCGGAGCGCCCAGACACGGGCCACCGCTGACGGCCACAGCTCACGTCAGCGCGCACAGGCGCAGCTCGCTGCAGCTGCGCTTTTGGAGAACTTCCACGTTAATGGGGTGAAGAGAATGCATCCGTCCATTTCCTCTGCTGACAATACACATCCATCACCCAAGCCTCTCTGTTACTAAAGCTAACAGCGAGCTGGGAGGACAGACCCACACTCTTGTGTGGGCCTTGTGAGTGGTCACTGGTGTGACTGACGTGGACAAGTTGGGGACATGCATCAAATGTAGAAAGTGTATCACCTTTCACCCAAAAATCCCCGTGAGGGAAGTTTACCTAAGGACATAAATGCGGGTGGGAAATTAAACAGCCAGGGGTGAAAGGAGAGGAGGAGTTTCATAGAGAATGAAATGTCCGACAAATAGGACTCACCGAAATGGAATGGTGTCCTTGTCACAGAAAGGGGGAGCAGGGGGTAGATGACCGAACAGCATGTAGAGCAGTTTACCGTGGACATAGAACAAGCCATTGCACAAGGGCGGCTGTGTCTAGGCTGCCTGCAGGGCGCCCGACAGAGCGCCTCGGCGGGCCTCGCTGCACGGCGCGTGCCAGGCGGCTTTGCCTGCCTTTTTCTCCAGTCCACACTGCCTGACTCCTCACAGTAATCAGGCGGTCTTTCCCCCCACACACTGAAGTTGTATTTTATAAAGCTCCAGAAAAAAGATGGTGTCCCATCACATAAAGCACACATTCCTGAAAATGTATATCTACTTCAAGTGGCCATTGTATTTTGATCCACTATTGTTCACTGGCTAACATTGTAATTCCTGAGCTGTGCACCTACTGTATAAATATTAGACCTACCGCATGACAAAAATAATTATAACACTTAATTTATAGGAAAATGTTAACTTAAAATATTAACATACTTTCCCAAGTGTCCCCACATATATTATTCCTGCCTGTATTCACAAGCCTGAAGCTGGTGTGGGAAAGAGAATGCTAGCCACTTGAGGAGCAAGCAAATGATGTAGAGACTTGGTCTGACTTGCCCAAGGCCGCCTCCACAAGGGGTCTAAGACTGAGGTCCAGTCTGCCTCACCTCGCCCGACAGCTTTCCACACCTCCCCGTGGGGCCGCGGCTGCTCGGCTGCTCAGACTCCGTTCGGTACTGTGAACTGACTGACAGCTGGGGGCGGGGGGACCTGGGTGAAAAAGGCGAAGGGATTAAGCAAAAAACAAACAAATTCAGAGACCCAGACAAGAGCAGGACGATCACCAGAGGGAAGGGGGCGGGGAGGTAGGAGAAGGTAAAGAAGGAAAATGGTGATGGAAGGAGACTTGACTTGGGATGGTGAACACACAATGCAATCAATCCACCGATGACGGATCATAGAACGGTACCCCTGAAACCAATATAATTTCATTAACCTATGTCACCCCAATAAATTCAATTTAAAAAAAGTTTAAGGTACTTATTGGTTGTATCCTGTGGTTGGCAGAACGTTTGGAGCAACCGATGCGTAAAGGAGATGCTGTTCACCCCTTGATCGGCCCAGGTGCCTGTGGAGTCTGAGCTCCTTTCATTCAGTTCACTTTCCTACCTCAAAGATACATAAAAACAAAGTGAACCATCTCCAGTGTTTACTTTGAAACAATTAAAAAAACAAAGTAGCCTTGTAAACACCCTTAAAACCTCTTCTTAAAAGTAGCAAAAAGTTACCAAAAAAATGTAGGTAGAAATCTACTGAAGTGGCCCCGCCCACAGGCTCAGGGTCCCGCCTGACTGGGAGGCTGGCTCTGCTACTGCTCACCCGCGACGCCTGAGCCACCGTCACCACCAGGTCCCTTTATATGGTCCTCCTATGGATTCTATAACTTCTCGTTTTATTTACCAAACTATATAGGTTAAACAGCAAGTAATGATGTCCCCATTTCACATTCATCAAAGATATTTGCAACCACAGCTTTTTACTAGTATGAGATTTAGGAAGTAATCAAATTTCCTTGAAAAAAGCACAAGTATGTAGAATGTTAGCCCTATACATGGCAGCCCTATCAAGGCTAAAGAGGCACGGTCCTCTGTTGTTCAGAGTGGAGGACACTGGGTTTCAGGCACCCGCAGGCTCTTCCCGGATGCCCAGGGCACTGAGGTTCCCCCAGGCTTGGAACCCCCGGACTCTGTCAAGGAGGTAGCCATGTTCATGGAAAACAGCAAAATGGAAGTCCCTCCCACAAATGCTGCTGTAAAGATACTGCCTCAGACCGTGAAAGCAAGAGCGGGTCCGGAGCCAACAGCTTTGTGAGGCAGAACGATGCTGATGCTAACAGGCAGGTCCAGAGCACCCTGATCCCAGGATCACTGGAAAAACAGCTGGAGCAGCAAGTTGCCATTTGGATCACCTGAAAAGCAAGCAACGTGACACCAAGGCACGCTGCTCATGATGTTTCTCAGGAAGATGCCTATTTCACAAATTAACATCTACTGACTTGAAAGCCAGTTTACCTAACTGTTACCGGTCATGTGATTCCTTCTTCACTCCCTCCAGGGCTCTTTTAGTAGCCGAGCAAATGCTGCTGCCCAAATCACAGGAAGAGAAAAGCAAACCAGTTTCATTTCCTGGCCCGAGTGCCTACCTTCTCATTTCAATAGCTTTCCCTCCAAGTTCTATAATCATGAACGCTACTAATAATATAGTAATATGATAAGACCCAGCTTCGTGAATATAAATTCAAAAACTGGAACTCAGGATTGAAAAGACAAAAAAAAACAAAACACTAGTTGAAAATACATACGCAACTAAGCTCATGATCTTGCAGGTTGGCATCAGATGGTAACTCAACGCCTTCTGCCGCTTAGCGGGCCGCTCACACTGAGCCCGCCCGCCTTCTCAGGTGTCTGCCAGCCTCCCGGACGTGAAAACACCTTCTTCAGAAAGCCATTGTTTCAGGAGACAGAGCCTGTTGCCCAACTATGACACTTCACCTGCTTTCTTAACTGGAAGAATATAATTTTTTGGTACTACTCTCCTGTTTCAACATCGCCTGCCAGGTATATACCTTTCCTTAACATCTCCTATGAGCGTTCTGCTACATGTGAGGCTACAGAGGGAAGGCCGGCACCCCGACCCGTGCTCGTGTAGGAGTTCACATCTACTGCACGGATCACAAGCCTGAGACCATGGTATGCACCTAGCCAGCATTACTTTGTTTCTCATAAGGACCCCGTGAAGTTCACACCATTATCATCTTCCCAGTTTACCTTAAGTACGGCATCTGAAACACAGGGCGTATCAGCAGCAGGCCAGGACTCCCTTCCATCCACCACACTATGTGTTTTCTCAACATGAATGCAGACATGTGTATAAACCTATGATGTCTGAGAGGTGCCATGGAAACCATGTGGTCCATGTGGATGGGTGAATTCGTAGTATAGGAGCTCTTGCCCATGGTTAAAAGTTCACTTTAGAGGCAGGAAGCCCCCTCTCTGCCTCCCCCTAAAACTTTCGTATTTAGGTAAATTAGTGAAAACAATATTCTTTACTTCACGTGTGAGGAAAGCTTCATGAATTTCTGGAGCATTTACATGATGGAAGAAAGGAGATAGGGTGGGGGGAAGAGGTCCTCGGGGCTTCTTTCTGTTCCAGAAGTAGGGATGAGACACACACACTATAAATAGCAGCTGCCTGCACTCTTACTATAATTATTAGTTATAAAATATTAGTGATAAACTCATTTCACTGAAGTTCACTTGGGAGGCATTCTTCCCAAGCTACTTACAAAGACCGGTGACCTAGGCACTGGACTGGCCGCTCAGCTGGCTAGAACATCATCCGGATACGCCAAGGTTGTGAGTTCAGTCCCCAGTCAGGGCATATACAAGAATAAAAAATAAGTGGAACAACAAGTAGATGTTTGTTTCTCTCTCAAAAAAAAAAAAAATAAAAAATAAAAAATCAATAAAGACAGGCTACTGGAAACTGAGAATGATAAAGCAGCCTGTTGTCAGCTAGCCCACTGACGGGCTTGCTTGCATCTCTTCCAGTTTTACTCAGAAAACTTTGTACAGTCCCCCACTCCTGCCTCCTAAGAATGAAATATAATAGTAAATGGTTTAAAGTATAATACTCTTATCTCCTTCTGAGAAATTTACCCTTAAAAGTTATGCAAAACACATTTTACAGCAGAAACTCCTTCCAGACTACTGGGGACATTTTTGGTTGGCACAGCTGGGAGAGGGGTGCTTCTGACATCAGGTGGGGGAAGGCCAGGGAGGCTCCTGGACAACACAAAGAAAAAGAAGGAAAGGACAAATGCTTCATGATATAAAATAACCTATTAATCTTTTATAAATTTTTTTTTGAGAGAGAGAGAGGAGAGAAGGAAAGGGAGAGAGAAAGAGAGGAAGAGAAACATTGATGTGGGAGAGATACACTGATCGGTTGCTTCTCACACGCCCCCAACTGGGGACCAGGCGCACAACCCAGGCCTGTGCCCTCACTGGGAGTAGAACTAGCAACGTTTTTGTTCCCAGGCCGGCGCTCAGTCCGTTGAGCCACACCAGCCAGGGCAAGAATCTATTCTTTTTAAGGGACACAAATAAAGCACATCCTGGATCTTAAAACTGCGGAATTACTTACACCATGGGGGTGGGATGGTGAGAGAAAGGGTTCAAAGTGGACATTTGGGGTCCATTGCACTTCATGTTATGCTCAGGGTCCTTAGCTGAAGAAACTCTAATGGCAAGTAAGCTCTGTACAGCTCAGCAGAGGGGACAGGACAGAGGAGACGTGAGTCCCACCTAGAAGCCACTCCTATTAAATCGGAGTGCTATTTTATCTGCTGTCCCTCCTCCTCCCTTCTTCACCAAGGCCGCCACACACCCAGACTCCGGCCCAGGAGTCCAGCTCTGCAAAGTCCTCCTCCGGCACGTTCACAATCGCCGGGGCAGTGGGGGCGGGGATCGTGGGGTGGGCCTGTGGGTGCGGCCCGTACACCCCGACCTCTGAGCGAACTCACGGTCCCCTCTAGGGGGACCCCACAGCTCACCAGGTGGGGGAAGGACGAACTCCAACCGGTTCCTTTCAGGAATCTACTCCAGGAACACCCGAAGTGGAATGGACCCCGTCCCAGATCTATGCCGACTCAGGGAGAAGAGGTGCTTTCAAGATCCTTCCGCGTACTGCGCCCTCAGCCAGGGAAGCCCATCCAGCCGCGGCTGGGTTTCCTACCAAGTGCTGGGTGTTGCCCCGGTCCCACACGCCCGCGCAGAGTCTCCCAAGGCAGCGCCTGCCCCTCCACGGCTCCTGCCGCCGTGGCGCGAGCCTGTGCGCCTCCGGTGGCCCCAGGTGGACCTTCACAGGCGGGGAACGCTCCCAGGTGCGCACTCACGGGCGCGCAGACTCAGGGGGCGCAGAAGCAGGGGCTGATGCCAGATGTGCAGAGCAAAGTGTGCGCAGAGAGGTGTGCAGGCGCGGAGACCGCCCCCAGGTATGGTGTGCGGAGCTGGGCGAGCAGTCAGGAGCGCACGCAGAGCCGCACACGGCAGGTCCCGGCAGGGAACCTGCAAACCACGGCCGGCGGCGCGCTTCACCAACTCACCTCCTCCAAAAACTTGGTCACATCGTACACTTTGTTATGCAGGATCAGCCAGGTGCTCTTGCTGTGGTTGTGCTTCTTGATCTCTTCCAAGGTGTAGTACGTGACGGCCTTGTCCGACGTCTCGGCCATTTCGGAACGCGGCGAGCTGCAGGCCCTGCACACACCAGCTGAGCCGGTCCGCTCACAGCGGGCGTTTCAACGAGCTAGGGCCGGGGCATTCCCTAGGTCCCGGCCCGGCGCCCGGGGCTGGACGACAGGCGCCACCGAGGGGGACGGCTTGCTGACGGCCTCCGATGATTGGCCAAAATCCGTGTCACTCAAGGGGCCCACCCTCGACGACACTTTCTACCAGCCCCAGCGCGCCCCGCCCTAGGCGGGTGTTGATTGGCTGAAGATGGTGCCTACTGTGCTCGGGGCGGGGCGTGGCGGGACGTCTCTTGCGCCTGCGCAGAAGGAGAGGAGGCGGGCCTGGGGGTGGGGGCTTGTGACCCGGGTGACTGAGCCGCACTAGTGTACGGGAAGTACCGGCCCTGCAAGACGGTCCACAGGGGTCAGGGCAGAGTTCACTATGTGCGAGGCAGGACCGTATGTCGAAATCGCCGCATTTCCCAGTCAAGTTATATCAGCCAGACCAAGGGACTAATTTCTAAGTCTGCCCCGCTGCGAGTCTCAGGGGTAAATTGTTAGCGTTACGTGAGACCTGGACGAGCCTTGCGGACTTTAGAACGTTAGTCTCCATAAAACGAGCGTGTTGCCCCAAAGAAATTGTCACTGCAATTTCGCTTGACTACCCGGGATTGCCCTGTTCTCACAGGAAAAACAAACTCATGGGAATTGTTATTAAAAGCAAAGACATTCTGGTTATTTCTGTATCCCTGGAGTACTTCGTAGCTGACCGCTGGCTTAGGCGTCTTTGTCTCGTCTCAACAACGTGTTGTTAAGGTGCGTCCTAAATGATGGGTAGCACCTGGAATAAAGTCTGGACGAGTACCTTCCCAGCAGACATATGAAGACTTACAAATGTTTGAGAAAAACAAAGATGAAAAGTTCCAGCATCTTAAAAAGTCATCTGATACTTACTGCCCTGGCGGATGTGGCTCAGGGGATTACGAGCTGGCCTGGGAACCAAGAGGTTGTGGTTTGGATTCTCAGTCAGGGCACATGCCTGGGTTGCAGGCCAGGTCCCCAGTAGGGGGCGCTCCAGAAGCAACCACACATTGATGTTTCTCCCTTTCCCTCTCTAAAAATAAATAAAATCTCTTTAAAAAGGCATCTGATATTTATTAAGGCCCTTTTCAGCAATGGTAATTAATTCCAAAAGAACTACACAACAGGGTGCACATGTAGGTCTCTTCCCCAGGACTGAGCACAGTTCCACATTCAGGTGCTAAATCAATGTTAGTGCCCACTCCTACCCTGCCCCTTGCCTCCTCCATAGGGATGCATGGCCATCAAGAAGAAAGTTTCCCAGGCAGTCCAAGTATTCTTCAACCTTTTCATATGATGGAATACATTGATTTTCAAATACTGAACCAGTCTTGCACCTCTGGAATAAACTCCACTTGTTTATGGTATATAATAATTTTCTGTACTAATGAAGTATATGTGAGTTTTTGCATCTGTATTTATGATAGTGTGTAGTTTTCTGTTTATGCATTATATCTGTCTGCTTTGGGTATCAGAGTAACACTGCTTCATGGAATGAGTTGAGAAGTTTCCCTTTTCTATTTTTCTGGAAGAGATTATGTACAATTGGTATTATTCTTTAAAAATATGGTAGAAGTATCCAGTGAAACTGAATAGGTCAGCAGATTTCTTCTTCAGGAGGTTTTATATTTTAATTTACATAAGTTATGGAATTACTCAAATTATGTTTCATTCTGGGTGAGCTGCGGTAATTTGTGCTTTTGAGAAATTGGCCCATTTCATCTAAATTGTTAAATCTATCCTTTTGATGTTTGCAGGGTCTGTAGTGAAATCCTGTTTGATCCCCATACTGTGACTTCTACTTTTTGTGGTCAACTTTGCTAGAGGTTTGTCAGTTTTACGATCTTTTCAAAGAGCCAACTTTACTTCTCTTTTGTTTTTTGTTTTTTCTATTTTCTTTTTTTCAATGTCATTGATTTCTGTTCTTTATTATATCCTTTCTTCTGCTTGCCTTGGGTTTATTTTCTGCTTTCCGCCCCCCCTCCCCCCCGGTTTCTTCAGATGTCAGTTTATTCAAAAGTTGTTCTCTTTTCTAATGTTTGCATTTCATGTTATAATTTTCCTGTATGTTTTTAAAATGGTAGACCAAAGTTACACATTTCCCTAACCGTTGTCAGGACTGCTGAATCTCCCCAAGACTTAGAGCAAAGCAATGCAACTCTTGCATGGATGGTTACCTCTGTAATCCAATGTCAAAACAGCTTCAGATTTCAGTCCACTTCCAAGTAGATCTAGAAGTGGTTAAAAACAATATGCTGGCACCCATGACCTAGATTCTCTCAGGCGTGGCTTATCAGATGCACGACTACGAGCCAGATGGTTAACTGTTCTAAACCACTGCTTATGGAAGGCTTAGCACAGGGGCTGGGCTCGTGCACAGACAGCAATCAACAGGCCGTGGCCAGTGCTATCAATATTATTGCTACTCAACAAGATTCCTTTATTCTAAAACAGGCACGAGGAAACAGCCTAGCTGGTAGGTGCTCCTGGGGGAAGTAAATCTAGGCAAATTTAAAAACAAACAAACTTGACAAATTAAAGGAACAGAAATACAGATTCCTCCTGACTCCCTCTCCAGCAAACAAATGTATAAATGTTGGGAACACCAACTTGACTCCTACGGTTCCTCAGATAAAAATATACTGTAAAATGTACTCAGTCTTCTATTCCAATATAAGACAAAAATAAGCAAACGTTATTAGATTTTAAAATCTCTGTTCTAATTTCTTATGCCACTTGTGCATAAGACTTACCTGAGCAGCTCTTCCCTGCCCCTTCAGGTAAATAGTTATATTTTCCATTATATAGTTACAACCATATTTGCACTATACCCATATCCATCTCTCTCAAAAATCATGTTACCATAGGGTAACTTTATCTTCCACAAAACATCTGTATCTCTAGCAAAGGCTTAATGGCCACCGAAACAAGAAGATATCTTCAGACCAAAACTGAAGGAGGCAAGTCCATAATATACAAGAGGATTTATCACAGGATAATGTGCTTACAGGAACGCAGGGTCCAAGCGGGCAAGACAACCTAGGGGGCCTGCAGAAATCATGCTCCGCTACAGACTCCTGTTGCTGTGCTTTTTCGATACTGTAACTCAGGTACTCGTCACTGACAAGACAATGGGACAGAGCATGAGCAGCATCAGGGGCCATACCTCCCCAGAGTTTTGGGATAGATCATAGTTTATAATCAATAGGATCACCAGTTCGATACTCATCTCAATTGTCATAGCATTCCAGCCCAAGGAAAATATTCATCGCTACACTTTAAGATACAAATGATTGCCAATTAGGCTTTTTTTCCAAAACTTAAATCATTTATTTTTCAATTACAGTTGATTAGAAGGCTTTGATATGCTCGCTATGGCTAGGAGGGTTGGCCATAGGTCACAACGTCAAACTTAAAAATTAAATGAAACCTGGGACACAGAGGCGGAGTTGTCGCTGGCTGCAGCTTCATCCCCATGCCCTCCTTTCCCTGCTTTCGCCAGTTACTGGCATCACCCTCTGCCATCCCTGCCACCCTGCTCTCCTGGGCTTTGGCAGAGCCCTTTTTCTTCTTCCAGCAGGACGAGGATATGCAAATGAACCAAGCACAGCGACTTTAGAGCTTGTCATAGTTTATTCACCTTGCGAAATGAAGCGTTGATGCCAATTCCAGTCCCTCTGATTCTCAAACCTCCTGAGGTGCACACCCAGGGAGGACCCTTTTTAGAAGCCTGTCCTTCCCAGTCCCAGCCCACTCTGTATGTTTGAGGGCAGCTGATGACAGTCTACCCATAAATACAATCTTAGACATCCAGCTGCTCTACGTCCAGGCCCAGGTGCATGTTGAGACCCGCCGCAGCCCCCACCTGGGTCTTGTCGTCATAGTTCTAATTTTCCTGTCTAAGGATATGACACTTCCCCAGGCCACCCTTCTTGAAAAACTTTCATTTTCACAGGGTCCTTGCCCAACCACAAAATACAGCCTAATCTTCATAAAAGACATACTACAGTCAAACTGGTGAATGGAATCTTTAGGAGGATTCTTTGCCATCTTGAATGACTGTGAGTGAGGTAAAGGGAAACATAAGTAACTCATTCACCTGGTAAATTGATGCCTCGTCATGAGCTTTGCGCTTTTTTGCTATGACTATGTGTCTTAGTCTAATTGATTTATAAGAGTTCTTTATATAATCTGAAAACTAGACATTTGTAGATTATATACGTGAAAATATATTCTTCCAATTTGTACCCTGTATCTTTACTTTGTTTTACTTTTGAAAAACAATTTTTTTCAAAAACCTTTTTATTAAAGTTCAAACATATACAAAAGTAGAGAGGAGAGTATGTGTAATACACAAAAGCACAGGTGATAATATGAACCTTCACTCACTTTCAACAATTATCAAAATATGGCCAGTTTTGTTTCTTCTTTATCACCACCTTCATCTCCCACGGGATGGTTCTACAGCAATGTCCAGTTGTATAATTTCATCCATAAATACTACTTCAATGTAGATGTCTATGAGATAAAGATCTTATCAACATTATCAAAGTAATGTTCCCATCTATAAAATAAATAATACAATTAAATATATGGTCAGTATACAAACTTTTGTCCCATACATGACTTTCTAGAGTATGTTTATTCAAATAAAGATAGAAATAAGGACCATATATTTCACCTTTTATGTGACTAGAATTGGACTATTTAGTATTTGGATGTTTGGTGACAAGAACGTATTTTAAAACTTCAAATACCTTTAATTCTCTTAAAATTATTGTTGAAGCCAGAGGCCACAAGTTCAATAGCGGAGATGTTCAGAACATGGGGTGGTACTGACATGTGCTTTTCAAAGTGAAGAACAGTTGGTTTTACACTTACTTAAAGAGAGAAGAAAGGCTGGTGGATATCTACAGTTATCATACAATTTAACTTGAATCTGTATTTATTTTTTAGCTTGTCTTCATGCAGTTTTTCCCTATGTAAATATTCCAGGTAGGATAAAGAGCTTTTCTGTAATCCTCAAAGGCTTGTTTTGATCATTCCAATGACTACTAACATAACACCTTCAGACTATAAATGTTTAGGACATTAAATTCGTTGGAATGGTTGTTTCAGAATACTGTATTTTGTCCCCTTACTGTCGTAAACTGTTATAGGAGGCTGGTGTTGCTCACCAACCTTTTGCTAATTAGTCACTTACTATGATCTCCTCAACTGCGGTTACACATAACCTAACAACAGGTAATTATTGAGCACTTTCTTACTGAGTCAGGAGGATATCTAAAAACATTCCTCCTTGCCAAAATTGATTTTGCAAATAAAATAAGTAAATCACTCTTACACTGTAAATCAAACATTAACACAACACAAAACCTCATTCTTTCACAGCATGCCTGCTGGAACCTGGTAAGATGTAAAGCTGAAAAGTACCAAATCTCTCACCGGATAGAAACTTGCTGGCATTCCACTCACACGGTTCCTCGTCGCCTCCCTGAACTTCCGTTGGACTCTCCCAGGATTCAGTGTTTGGGCTTTTTTTCTGTCCACACTCACTCTCTTGGATATCTGACCTGGTCTCATCGTTTTAAATATCATCTATTATCAATATATACAGATCTTTCCCCGGAACAACCCCCGTTCACTTCTCAATGTCAACACGCCCAAACACAAATTCCTCCTGACCTCCACCCCAAACTTGGTCCTCGGAGTCTTCCCCTTCTCAGTTACTGCCAACCCCGTCCTTCCAAGTTCTTCGTACAAAAACTTTGCAGCCATGCTTGCCTCCTCTCTCTGACCCCGCACCGACCCGTATCCCGAGCCCATCAGATCTAGCTTCCGAGTTCCTTCGTAACTCCAGTCATCTCATTGCCGCCCTGCCGCTACTCCGATCCAAGCGCGTCCTCTCTCTCCTGGGTCGCTGCCGCAGCCTCCTAACTGCTCTCCTCCCTGCCCTCTTCAGTCCGTTCTCAGCAGAGCAGCCTGGGAGAACCTGCTACAATACCGCAGAGCTGATCGGGCCTGATTCTGCTCCTCCGCGCTTTAACCTGTCTGGTGTCTCGTCGCTACTTCGCATCGCATTCCAGCGCCACTCCGGCCAACCGATCGCCCTCCTGTCTCAGGCCTTTGTACTCGCTGAGCCTTCCCTTGCAATGCTCTCCCCCCAACATGCCGTGGTCGCCCCCTCCCTCGTCCTCCGTGTCTTACGTGTTGCCTTCTCCCTGCTGCCTCCTGACTTCTGTAGCAGCGTCTCCCGACAGTCCCTGCGTCCTTTTCCCGCTTTATTTCCCTCCAAAACACCAGCCACCACACTAACCTTTTGGTCATTTATTATTTGTCCTCGCTTAGCAAGTAAAATGTAAGCCCCATGGATGCAAGGGATGTTGTTTGTTTAATGCTCCATCACTAACTCCTAGAAAAGCTCCCGGGACATGGCAGTCGCTTAGGAAAAAATGTGTCAACCTAAGGAGAGGCGCCTGTACGGCGCTTGCCCCGGGCCTCCCCTTCAAGCCATGCTGCAGGGCGTTCCCGTCATGGACCGTTCAGCCACCGCAGCTCGGGGCCGCGGTTCCCGAGAGAAGAGCCGGTGTTGGCACCCGTGGGTCCCGGCCAGGAGGCCCTTGCCGTCCGCGGAGAGGAAAACTTCACCCCGCGTGATAGGGCCCCTGGGGGGCCGCAGGCACCCAAGCCCCGCGCTGACCGCGCTGGCGGGCAGGGCAGCCTCAGACGCCCACGTCCACCCTGAGCGTCGGCGTGCTGCGGCGTCCCACGGCAGGCCAGGAGCACGTGGTGCACGGGGCATGCTGGGAGCTCTGGGGAATGCAGGGAACGCGGGGCACGTCTGGAGAGCTGGTGCTGGGCATGCTGGGATTGCAGGGTCGGCCCGGGCAAGTGGAGCGCGGGGCCTGCTGGGAGTGGCGCTGGAGAGCAGAGGGGCGAGTAGCTGCGAGCGGCAGGCCCACCGAGGTGAGGCCAGACGCAGGACATCTGCTGAGGGGGCCCGAGGGAGGGAGCGAAGGAGGCCCCCACAGCTTCCTCAGGTGAAGGAGCAGGCCCGCTGCTCCGCCTCAGGAGGCGTCAGCCGGCAGGCCCCGCTTTTGGTTTCCAGGGGCATCTTGTGGGCTCGTTTTTCGCAGCCTGGCCGGGATGCCCGTCGCTTGGGAAGTGGGCACGCGCCGGCTGTGGCGGTGGCTGTGGGCGGGAGGACGCACATTCAGGGCGGCCCTCGGGGTCCGGCCGTCGGAGCGTCTCCCTTGTTGGTCATTGATCGGCACCCTGGAAACAGGCTGTTTAAACTGAGGAAAGGCCTCGAGGTGCTGCCGCGCCACCCCGCGCTGCGGGCGAGGACGCGAGGCGCGGAAAGGGAAGAGCCGAGCCTGTCGCACTTCCGGTCGGAGCTTCCCCGGGTCGCGGAGGCGCGAAGAAAGGCCGGAAGTGGCTCCGACTTAACGAGGCCGGGGCCTGCGCTCGAGGCGTTGGCTTCCCTCCGGGCCTACGTCCCGGGGCATAGAACTGGGGCGGGCGCCTGTGCTTGCGGCTGAGCGGTCCCCGGAACCGTGCGCTGAGGCTTCGTCCCGACGCCGGATGTAGTTTCCTCGGCTGCGCCCGGAAGCTACAGGTCGTGTCGCGCTCATTCGGCCTTGGAAAAGAAGGCCAGCTTTCAGTCTGCGAAGCGTGCTCGTTGTGAACCTAAAAACCGCTGAAGGTGGCTCTCACAGTCCAAGTAAACACGTTGTGGCCTGTCCCCTAACAGGCCAGGGCTGTGTACGTTCACCTTCCGGCTCAGCCTCTGAAGACCGACGGTGTTTAGCGGGACAGGGAGCTAGAAAGCAATCTCGGTAGGGGGTGTGTTTTAGGGATAAAAGTGGCGTCGCAGGCGTCCGCCCACCGTGATGTGACCTGCTTTCTTTACAACACCCGGAGCTGGGGCCCTGGGCGCCGGCCGTGGGCCGTGATCGCGCCGGTGCTGTCTGTTTCTTTCCCATTCGTTAGGATGCCTTTTTCTAAAGCGCGTCCCAGGAAGTGACTTGGGGCAGAATTGGGGGGGAGGCTGTGTTCGCCTTGGAAACTGCAGTGTGCACTGCTGTTCTGGTTTGTTTTGTTTTTTTTGCGTTTCACCGCAGTAGGCATTTGATAGGAGGGAGCGGACGTGCAGAGAAGGAAGGACTCTTTTACTCTTAGTCTCGGAAATCGTCGGTCGTCAATCCCTTGTGCGGATTTGCTTGTGAACGTTCGGAGGGCACTTTCCGAAGAGCCCCGCGGCCTCTAACTATGAGACCCTCAAACGCCCGCGGGCTCCCTCCGAGCGGGGGCTCCACAGCCCGGCTCAGACTCCGCCCCCGGGTGGCCTTCGCCGCGGAGTCTCCGCGTCTGGTCACGAAGCCGGCAACGGGGCGGGCGCGGGGCGCGGGGCGCGGGTCGCTGCTCTGGTTAAAGAGAGAAGGTGTGTTGATGGCAAAAGGGTTGGAGTACTGGGAACTCAGCTTCCTCCCTGATGTGTCTGAGCCCGTTAGAGACGTGGAGCCGAAATTCCCGTTTCTTTTTAAAGTAGCACAGAAGGCAGGCTTCACCGGTGTGTGCTGTGCCTTACCAACTCTCAGATGGGTCCCTAATCCAGGCTTTGCAGCCAGGCAGTTAGCGGAAGAGGAAACTAGGCAACTGATGGAGTCAGTAAACGTTTTCTTTGATGTGAAATGATGAAAAATATATTCCTTAACCTTGAAGTACTCCGCAGAGATAACCTGAAATAGCAGAACACTTTGCTGTATGTTTTCATTTTTTCAAAACTATTATTGTCATAGGAATGATCAAAATGAAACCTTAAGAACAGCCAGGAACTTTAGAAAGACTTTATTAACTAACGACAATATGATAGAGGTGTCTCTAGTACCTAGAGCAGAGTAGGCATTTAATAAACAGTGTTGGGTTTTGTTTGTTTTGGGTATGATTTGTACTCAAATTATTCTATTTGTTGGTATAAAACTTCAGATTTTAAATTTTAAATTATGTATTTGGGGTGACAAAAGTGTTCTGAAATGAATTGTGATGGTTGCATAACTGAGTGAATAGATAAAACCCATTCAATTGTACACTTTATTTTTTAATTTATTTTTAGAGAGAGGGGAAGGGAGGGAGAAAGGAGAGAAACATCAGTGTGCGGTTGCCTCTTGTGCGCCCCCTACTGGGAACCTGGCCCCCAACCCAGGCCTGTGCCCTGACTGGGGATGGAGCAGGCGGCCCTTTGATTCACAGGCTGATGCTCAGTCCGCTGAGCCACACCTGCCAGGCAATTGTAGACTTTAAATGGGTGACTGTTATGTTAGGTGAATTATATCTTAAAACACTTACCAAAAGAATTCTAGGTTATCAGAGACCCTTAAAGGTAAAATGGCAGTGATATTTAACTGCTGAAGTTTGCTAATTTGTTTTTATTATCTAATTTCAACACAGTATCAAATATTCTGATGAGCTGGTATTGAAATGCTGTTGGTAAGGTAGTTCACTGACTTTCTATTGCTATATGTTTGTTTTGAAGGGCTGATTGCGGAGACGGTCGGCCAGCCCGAGAGGATGGCCGATTCCAGGCGGCAGTCGCTGTTCTTCGCCACGGTTCCAGATTTACAGAGACTCTGTGCTGTCCGGATAGTGCTGCGCAGGGGGCCGGCAGACCCTGAGGTTCGGAGCACACAAATGAAGATGTGCAGGTTAAAAATACATTTTACAACTACACTTTCTAACGTTTTTGAGACCTATAAGGGCAGTTTTTAAACAAAATACTCCTTCACTCATTCTGTGTATATAATTGTAAAATAAGTTCAGTTTTGTTCTGTCCAGGTATATTTAGGGAAGGACTGAAAATACTTGAGGTAGACTATCTCACGGTTGTTATATTTATGACATCTTGTGTGGACTTTTAAAAATTTTAAAGGCATTGATGAATTAAATCAGGTTTCCCCGAAACTTAGAAATAGTAATTTATAAATATTGAATACCTTCTGTTTATGAGGCACTTTAAGAGATACTGTGAACATTTTAGATTAATATAATTTCTTAATATTCAGGTTAATATAAGAGTATTTCTGAAGAGTATCTCTCCAAGAACTCTCTTGAAATGTATATCCCAAAGTAGCCTTTGGAGAGCAGCTGAGCTGAGGACCTGCCATATGTTAGTCCCTGGAATGGTGTGAGGCAGTCAGGGGAAGACACTGAGAATACGTGGCAGGATTTTCTACCTGTGACTGAGTTTCTTGGAGATGAACAAACACTTCTAAGATTGCTAGGGGTCTCTTACAAAACTTTTTTCACCCCACTATACATGTCTTTGCCCAGGGGCATCCAGCAGCCTGTACCCTTCCTGCTAACGTGTAATGTTATGTCCGTTGAGCCATCGCCTGTGACCCCTTCGGGAAACAGGTAGAAAACTGTACGTGGGCTTTTCTGCCATTTGCTCTCGCATTGAAGGAGACCGTGGCCCCAGAGCGGGGTGTTTGAACTCGTCCTCCCGGGACCTGAGGGGCGGAGGCAACGGCAGGCCCTGCGGAACCACGGCTCTGGCGTTCTGGCAAGAGGGCCGCCAGGGACAGTTGTCTCGCCTCCCCGTGCACGCACTCCCGTGGTTTTTACACTTGTTTCATGATGATTAGTAATTTGGGAAATGTTTATATTTCCAACTCTATTCCTTTTTATGTTTTCCACACCTTCCCCTTGACTTTTGAAGCAAAATTATTGATGATAATTTGAATTGTAATTTTTGTTCTGTGTTCATTTGGCCATTGAATGCTAAATTAAAACCACTAATGTCATTCTGGCTTGGGGAAAAAAATTCATTTTTGCAGGAAGAGAATCTAGTCAATAGTTCTAACATTGAAGGAGTTGATAAGTTCACTGATAGTTGAATCCTTAGACCATTACCCCTGTTCCCCCGACCATGTAAAAAACAAAGGAAAATGGAAGAAACTGGAGTTAGAGGAGATGGATTCTTCAGTGGTAGGACTTCTTCAAGTCTATAGTTAGGGTGGAAATAGGGTTTTAAAAGTGGAACTCACGTTCACAGAGGAAAGAAGTTGGGACATTCAGATTCAGGGACAAGTTTGCATATTAATATCGATACCTAAACTTTTAAAATTTTATTAATTCAAATCTTGGCTGAGTGCCTATAATGTTTAAGGTACCATGCCAAGTGTGGGGAGAGATACAGAAATCTATAACACAGTCTTTGCCTGGAAGAGCCTTAAACTTTTGATTGGAACTAAGTAATTTTTTTTATTGATTGGTTTTAGAGAGAAGGAGGAAGGAAGAGAGAGAAAGAGAGAAACGTTGATTTGTTGTTCTGCCTATGCGTTCAGTGGTCGACTCCTGTGTTTTCGCTGACTGGCAGGGGGGTTGGGGGGTGCTCCAACCGACTTAGCGACCTGGCCAGGGCCAGGGCTAAGTTGTTTTTAAATGTTCTGTGAAGGTAAAAACAGACAGTAGGCAAATCCACTTTAAAATGGATACATTTTATCTCCACAGGCAATTGCTGTTTTTACACGAAGATATTCTTGCATCGCCTGTGCCTGGAATATTTAGCCAAATTTGGGTGGTGATGGCGGTTAGTATTTTAACATTTTATAAAGTATTGTTACTAATTACTTTGGGCAATGTTAACACACACTAATTCAAGTACTACTTATAGCTCAAATTGAGGATGGTTTATGAAGACAGATTACATTGTTTTGTAGTTTAATCGAACCACTAACAAACTTTGACATACCTGATGTTTAAAATTCATTTTTGCGGTTCTAATATATTTAGTTTTCCGTGTCATAAATGTTAAGATAAAGACTAGGAATGAGTATGTTATAGCAGAATTTTTAAAGATAAAATCCTTTTCTCATATTTTGTTCTTTAGAATTACACTTAATGTAAAGGAAGAAAGTGCTCATTCCAAGAAATCTCTACTTGTTTTTAAAGAATTTAGATCAACATTTTTTTATTTGAAAATTTATTTTAATTTTTACACTTAATAAAAATTATATTTCCCAGTGCTATATAAAATGGGGAATGATAATGAAGTACCAGGTATTTTTATAAAAGTCATAGTATCCTGAGCTTTTTGTCAAAAATCTTTCTGAAAATCCTCTTACTCTGAAATTTTAATTTCCCAGAATCCAGTGATATCAACATTTATTAACAGTGTTGATAAGCCATACAGAATATTCAGGTCTTTTGTTTTTCTTCTTATCCTTAACATAGATTTTAAGAAAGAAAAGCTGTTGGTGAACAGGTAGACACCAATACCTCTTAATTGTGTTTTCTTTTACCTGAAAACTTTATGAAACAAAGAGGAGATTGTTTTAGAGTTCTAATCGAATATCCAATCTTGGAATAGCCATCTAAAAAATGTTTTGCTTTTTAATAAATATATTACATGCTATAAAAAATACAAAAATATTTAAAATGGGCTTATTATGCATAGTATTTTGAAACTTGCCTTCAATTTTCTCTTTAACAGCCTCTCCTGGATATTCTGTGTCAGTACATGATTCTTTCTCATTTTTAATGCTGTGAAATTTTGTTGTATGGGTATAAAATAATTTAATTATCACTTTCTAATGCACACCTTGAGTTTCTAGTTTTGCGCTCTTGCAAACAGTGCTTCAGAAAGCAGCATTGAAATTCTATCATTTGCATTTGTCTGGTAGTTTCTATGGGTTGAATTCTTAGAAATGAGATTGCAGCACATTTCAACTATACTCCAGATACTGTGAAACTGCTCTCTGAAAAGCTGTACTAGATTACATTTTAACAAATCGTGTTTGAAAAATTCTGTATTTCCACATCGCCACAGACACTGGATATTTGCAGCCTTCACACACCTGCCAATCTTCTAGGTCACCAACACTGTCTTTTAATTTGTACGGCTTCCATTGGTGAGCAGGTGTGCCTTGGCGGTTTGAACTTTTTCTTGACCTTCCACTTATGTCCCTTTTCCTTGTTAATGTCTAAGAACTTACTATATATAAAGAAATATATTAATATTAATTATATGAACGTTGTTGGCCTCTTTCCTCATACGGCTTCTGGGTTCCTGTCGCCCCAGACAGGCTCCTGCGCTTGGAGGGAGCGCGCCCGCGGGTGTGTTCCGGGGCAGGTCGGCCGTCGCCGGCGTCTCCTGGCGCAGGAGCTGTCGGGGACGTCCGGGTTCTGTGCTCTCTGCTGCATAGTCTTGATGGTCTTTTAGGTGTTGCTTTATTTAATAATACATTTGTTGAGTCATTTTTATAAATGTCTGTTTTTGTTGTAGATACCATTTTATAAAGCTGGAAAACTTAATGCCTATATTGAAAAATATGGAGCTAAGGTAAGTTTTTAAAAAGATAATAATTCCAAATGTTGATACTGATTTTGTAGTCAACTTTTTTTGTCAGCCAACAAAAATTGGAGTATATTTCTCATAAGTTACTGCTATGCATGTGTAAGAGGAGAGCAATTTGTTTCATTTAGTAGAGATAGTGGGGAAGGGGGCTTAATTTTTGTTGGGTACTTTCTTGTGGGCATTTTACATGGCATAATCTAACTTACAATGTAGCTCCTGGAAGTTAATAGTCTCATTTTACAGATGAGGGAAATGAAACCCAGAGAGATAAAAAATTGTTCATAACAATGTAGCTAATAAGTGGAGGCACAAAGCAGTGTACATGGTATTCTTGGGGACAATTTCTGGATCTTAGCAAGGAAAATAGGAATAGTGTGCTGAGCGCCTCATGTGTCCCGGTTACCGCGGCCATGGTGACGTGGCTGGCGCTCACATCCCGTCTCTACACGTGTCTCTGAGCACTCTTCCCTCCATTACCCCGGCAGGCTAACCCGCTGGGGCCCTCGAGAGCACGGCTTGTGGTCCTCTCTGAGAGGAGACGCGTCCTTTAGGTTCTAGGAGGACGACGAGGTCTCCCCAAGCCCAGAGGTGCTCACACAGTCTCCCGAGGAGCCTCTGAATCACCGGACAGTGGGGCTCAGGCATCAGTCACAGTCTGCGGGAGAGGGGTGCTCTTTAGGGACAATGTGGAAGAGTTTTTCTTTAATCTTTGTGCTAAGACAAGCCTGAACTATGAAAACTAAAGTTACAGTGTATCATGTACCTGGAACTAGAAACTAGGTCTTCCAGGGATCTCTACAAACCTTTGTCTTTTATTGAGGAGAGCGTCTCAGAGTTTAGTGGAGACCCCTTTGCTGTCTTACTTGCTGCTCTTGGAGAACTTAATCTTATTAATATATTGATCTAAATGTCAAAATGGTGTTGTCTTTTGACAAATGTATCACAAAAGCAATAGATACAACATGATTTTAGAGAGAAATTCTAAAGATTAAAACATTTTTAGCGTAAGAACAGATCACATTTCAGTATTGAATTAGTAAAAGAATATTTATGGAGGCAGAGACAAATGTATTTGAAAAAATAAATTAAAATAAAATTAAAAAAAGAAAATAAAAGCCAAACCAGACACCACCATTAAAAAAAAAAGAATATTTATACTAAGTACCCTCATTTTATATGTATCTTAAGGTTATAAGAAAAGTAAGTTAAGAAATACAGCTTCTGCAGTCATTATACACTAATAAAAACACACTCTATGAAGTATTTTCTTCTAGTTTTTTATACTTCCATCTTTGGCCTTATCACTGCAAGTTGTCCGGTGTCCACAGTCTTTTTGTTCATACTCTTACTGTTTCTCCACTTGCCCAGTTCCTCATTGTTACTAAGTAAACGTGCTTTGTTCCCTTCACCAGACTTCCAGATCCCAAATGCCTTGATATTCATTAGCTTCCTCCCAGCCTGGCTTTGTTACCCTCTTGGGCCTTCGTGGTTATGCTCAATTTTTCTCATTATGGGCACTTTCTGGAGAATAGTAATTGTAGTCAGCAGGTATTTATTGAACATCTATTATATGCTGAGCCACTCTACTTGCTTCTAGAGTAAAAGCTATAAACCAGATACACTCCCTGACCTCAGAAATCTTATAGCAGGAAAAATTTTCCTCCTTTTTAAAAAGTTTTTGGAGTTTGTGTAGAATTTTTATTATTCCTTCTATAAATGTTTGGTGAAATTCACCAATAAAGTTACCTGGGCCTGGAGTTAAGCATAAAGGAAGGATTTTAACTACAATTCAGTTTCTTTAATAGATAATAGAGCTATTCGAGTTCTCTATTTCAAGGATCATACCTATTTCATTGAAGGTGTCAGACTGATGACATAAATTTACTTACAGTATTTGCTTGTTTTCTTTGGCTGTAGAGTGATGTCTCCTCTCTTATTCTATATATTGGTAGCCTGTATCTTTTTTTCCTCCCTTACCAATCTTGCAAGAGGCTTCACAGTCTTACTGATCTCAAAGAACAGCTTTTCGTCTCACTGATTTTCCTGTTTTGTATTTCATTGATTTTCATTTTGGCCTTTATTATTTCTTCTCTTATGCCTACTTTGGGTTTATTTCTGTGTTATTTTCTTTATGGGGAGGTGCAAACACAAATAGAACGTGATCTTGTGCAGTGGTGAGGATAGCGCATTGGGAGTAAGCAGGAATAGGCATCAGCTGTAACGGAGGGTACGGTGGACTGAGGTAAGCGAGTGCATCCTGGCAGGGGCCTGGAGCCGTCCAGCCCCGTGGTGAGGGGCGGCGCCCCCGGCCCGCGCAGAGCGTGAAGCCTCTCCTCAGGCCACGCTGCCATTTGGTTTATGCTTGCTGTAGTCAGTTTAAGTTTTTAATTCTCTTCTTCCCCAAGCCCTCCCCGACACACCACCAGACCGTGAGCTTCCCCCCTAGGGTAAGCTCCGGTAAGGCACGGGCTGCGTCTGCTGCTGCTCACTCAGCGCAGAGCTAAGCACAGGACAGGCGTCCAGTGGCTGCGGTGAAGGAATAAATGAGTAAACGCATCTCCCCTGAATCCTTGTTATCAAAAATAAATGATACTTATTTTCCTTTTTCTAGTTTCTTAAGGTGGAAACTGAGGTCCCTGATTTGAGGACTTTTTCTTTTCCAATATAGACTCACTTAAATGCTATAAATTTCCTCGTAAACATGTTTTGCTTTGATTTTCCTCAGTTCAGAATACTTTCTAATTCCCCTTTGATTTCTTTGATCTGTGGGTTAGTTAGAAGTGTGTTACGTAGTTTCCACATATTTGGGGCTATTCTAGGGATTTTTTTTTTAATCCTCGCCTGAGGATATGTTTATTGATTTTAGAGAGAAACACCAATGTGAGGAACGTCAATCAGTTGCCTCCCATATGCATGCCGACCATGGATTGAACCACAACCTGCTGGTGTAAGGGATGATGGTCCAACCAACTGAGCTCCCCAGGCAGGGCCAGAGATCTGTTACTGTTTTCTGATTTAACTGTAGCTAGAGAACGTGTTTTATATGACCTGAATGTTTTAGAATTTATTGAGGTTTGTTTTATGGTCCAGAATACGGTCTATCTTAGTAAGTGATTCTTTTCTTCTTGAGAAGAAGGTGCATTGCGCTGTTGTGTCAGGTAGTCTATAAATGTAACACTAACAAAAGTTGATAGTGTTAAGGTACTATATTCTCACTTATTTTCTGTCTACCTGTTTTATCAATTATTGAGAAAATACGGTACAGGATTTGCCCCTGACTATAGCAGAGGGATCAGTGAGACCCCCTTTGGCCTGGAAGGCATCCAGGCCACCAGTCAAGACGTCTGTGAGCAACAGGATTGCCCGAGCCTCCCTCTTGGCTGCTGTGAGCCGCCACTTCCTGCTCTGCCTGGGTTAATGCCTCAGGCCAAGGGGGCATCAACACAGAACCAGGGCCACGGGGCTTCCTGAGGGAGATCCTGACGGGGGATGGGATTTGCTCAGCTGCTTGGGCCCTGGGCCCTGGGGCAAGTGTGAGGCCACATTGCAGCTTGGCCTCGTCCCACTGCTCGGAGTCCTGCTGAGAGGGGCCCTAATTTCCATGAGGCAAAGGAACAGACTGGGTGCTTTCCCCTCACAACAGATTAACCGCTGGCATCCTGGGAAATCACCAGAGGCCCAGAGGGTATGAAAATGAGGGTGGGGAATGCTGGGAGACAGTCTGCCTCGGCACTGCCATTCTTCCGCGTGTCCAGCCGGCAGAGGCAGCCGCAGCCGCAGCCGCAGCAGGAGCATTCGCCTCTGGACTGTGTGTGCACAGGCGTTTGTAGAGAAACCAGCCTTGGTCCTTCCCCCAGCCGGAGTGGCTCCTCACACGCTTGTGCTCACCCACGCTCAGCCGCATACTCATGAGGAGCTCTGTGGCCTCAGGGTGCGCTCTCCGTGCAGCCCTCTCATCGCAGCTCTTTACCCCCAGACCCTCCCTCCCTTGTCTCCCTGGGCTGTCAGCTCTGTCTCCTCGACCCAGGGAGTCCCTTGGCTCTCCCAGGTCCCCCCACCGCCACCCCAAGCCCCAGGCCCGCCGCACGGCAGCCTGGAAAACCCTCTTCAGTCAGTGTGTTGGTTTCTGTCTCTCTGGGACTGCTTTTCTCTGTTGCTTGATGTCCAGCATCCTCTGAACCATTTTTCCGTATGACCCGCCCCATTTTTAGTGTTATCCCAGGAGGGAGGATAAATCTGCATCCTAGTATTCTCATTGGTCAGAGACCCTAATTTTAAATTCTCTACAAGTAGAGATGCTTTGCTAATTGGTCCCCATGTGAGTATATCATTGTTTTCAGGTGCTGAACTAGTGTGAACAAGAGAAATAGTACAGCATAGATCTGGTCTGTTCCTTCTGCTTAGAGCAGACTGCAGAGTGCGGTGTAAGGCCCTAGCACAGGGGCTCCGGAAGTCTCGGTTCTTGGGTCAGGATGGGGCGTGACGGCAGTCACGGCTTCGAGGTGAAAATAGCGGACGCTTCTCTAGCCTCAGTGACGACTACAGCTTACATCCAGAAGAGCCCAGCGTGTTGGGCGGTGGTCTAAACACAGGCATTCTCTGGGAGTTTATAGCGATGTACCGACTGCTGTGTTTGCTCATGTGTTGTCCTTTTACCTTTTTAGGCAGAGGCGCCACAAAGAGTAATTCCTGTAATTCTTCAAAACTGCCTTTCGTATTCCCTCACGGCTAGACTTGCTCCAGCCTGGAATAAAACTGGCCATCTCTTGGTGCAAGGTGACTTTCTCTCTTTCAGTCATTGTGACTTTCAGAGGCAGATTACTTCAATCACGTGAATCTGCGCTTAGGAAATAGCTGTTAAAGCACAGCCCCAGCCAAGCATTCGCAGGCAAGCCCACAACAGCATCAGTGCCATCTCCTTTTTGGGGGTTACACCCAGGGGCCGGCTGGTGTTTCTTTAAAGAGGATGTGCTTATTATTTAATACTGATGCTTAGAAAGAAAGAAAGAAATATAAGTGATGGGCATTACTGTAAAATAAACAAATTACCAATATTGCTGGAACCAGAAGGGTATTCTGAGTTTTGTGTTGAGGTCTGACCATTTTCTAAGCATTTTATACTACAGAATAAATATTTGAGAGTATAATAAGGTATTTTTGTCCTTTTAATTCAAAAGATAATTTTTGAATGATTACTTTTCTTTCTGAGCTGACATGTCTTTGTATAAAACTGCATACTAAAGCATTTTCCTTAGCTTTGATAATTTTACATAAAAAGGTTGTATTTATCAATCATGATTTATGGGTTATAATAATATGGCATATCCTGTCAATTTTTTAAGGAAGAGAGTTTCTTTCTCAGATGGGAAAGCAAAATGCCGTTGGTAAGTAAAAATGTTTAAGTTAATAGATGAAACATTAATATAATCAACAGTTGTTAAACAGTGTTATAGACTCTTGAATTCTTATAATCTGGTGATTAGGTTATATCAGAATATAAACAGATGTTATTGTAATCACAATTTCACCTGGGGAAATCACCTCTGGTTCAAAATACATAGCCTAGCTCATCAAGAAAAATTCACTTCTCTCAATTTGAATAAAAGCTATAAATTTTTTATTTCTTAAAAGAAAATAACTATGAAGAACTTTAAGTCTTACAGCCATTTATACTGTGTAGTTTCCAGTAAAAACTTTATTTCTTATGAGAACATGATTCTTCTTAAAAATAAAAGTCTAAAGAGACACAGATGATCTAAAATAACAGTTTATCATAATTTAATCAGTGATATGCATGGCTGATTTGAAGGTAGACAGTTTCCTAAACAGCACTCCCAAGACAGCAGATAGCTGGACATGCAGACGTTACTAACCAGTCCTGGTAGATTGCACCGCCATTGGGCCACAGCCCCAAATCCTGGGCTAACGTCTGCGACCCACAGCCCTTCGGTCTCAGTTGCCCTCCTTGCACTAGTTCTGTGCTTACGTTGGACAGTGGCCACCCTCGTACTCTAGCTGTGGATGAGTGGGTTCGTTCCTAAATTTAGCTTCATCCATGACTACTATCAGGGTACAGCGGCTGTTGAAGACTAAAGATAACAGTTAGTAGAGCGAAGTTCTCCAGTTCTGCGTTAGAATTTGTTCTTTTAGTTTACTGAATGTAATATTCTATTGCAAAACTGACAGATTGGAAGTATATAATTCATTGGATTTTCACAAACTAAACTCACTGTTACAACCCATTCTCAGGTCAAGAAACAGAATTTTGCTAGCACCCCACAACCCCCCTTCCCCACTTTCTTCTAGCTCTTACCCCTTCCCAGGGTAACCGCTGTCTGGCTTGAATAAGTACTTTTAATTAAGAAAAAGCAAGGCGGAAGCCTTGAGGCTGTCGGATCCAGAGCACCTGCCAGAACACCTGAGGGCATCTGTTAGGAAAAGACTGCTGGGGCCAGAGTCAGGAGCTGAGGAGACAGCCTCCGTTTTTCACACAGAACAGACGTCAGACTTGTACAGGGAACTTGTTGAGCTTCCCTTTCAGTTGTGGGACCTCATTTTCCTTACTGCCAGCCTGCCCTGTGATGCCCCCCAACCCCCACCCCCAACATGGCCATGTTGTGTCAGCCTCAGTCTTTCAGGGCCTGTCAGGTACAGTGTGGGGACTGACTCTTGCCACGTGTGAAAAATCCATTCTTAACTGAGTTTCCAACTTGAATAAACTAAGTTAGTTTCTTTTGTTACTAAAATACTTAATTTGATAGGATGGAGTCATAATCCCAGAAAATTTACAATTAAATATTTTATTTTCAGTATTAGACATCAATGTAACAGAAAGTCAAGTTTGTCTAAGTGTAGAAGCTTACACAGTCAGACTGCCGCCACCTGAGGTACGGCATATTTTTATTTCTATAATTAACTATTATATTTACTACATATGTAATATATTTCTTATTATTACTTTCTAGTAGGTTTTAATTTTTTAATATGAGTGATAAGATTTTTAAATTTTCAAAATCCGTATTAAATTCTTGATATAGATACTGTTCTAAGTCTGTTTACCCAAAGAAATTACTGTCCGCCCACCACAGACCCAATAATGTCATTCTCTTGCTCAGAAGTCTCTTTAGTGACCATCAAGACTCCTGTCCCGCCTCGGCGCCCACTCCTTGCCTCCTCTTACGCTCCCAAACATTAAAAGCAGGGCTTCAGCTTGTGCTGAATGTAACATCCCCACTGGCATTCTGGTGGCATTTTCTTCTTTTGTGTCTACTCTTTACACAGAACACTTCTTGCTTTATTTTGCTATTCTCATAGCACCCAAGTACATGGCTTAACTGGTTTTATCTGCATAAAGAATTCTCAGGCTTGGTCTCTATTTTATTTATTTTAACAGACATATGGTCACACTCTTTATTACTGAAAAAGATGGGCAGCTCTGGGAGAAGGTGCCCGGTCCACCTAGAGTTAGGCAGACTGACCCACCTGCAAGCGGCGGCGTGGAAACCCACGGGTTCCGGGGGGGAGATCAGGCCCCGTTCCCTGCACAGCAGAGCATGCACGGCACTGCTATCTGCCCGCAGGCCACTCCCAAGGGGAAGAGGAAAGAGTGGCCCCAGTTTTTCTCACCAGATAGGTTGCCTCCTCTGCCCTGGAGAGGAACGAAGGAGGCGCCCAGTGACGTCAGGGTGGCAGAGCTCTTGCCAGCATGGAGGCACAGGCCAGAAATGAGGAGGGTGCTCTGCTCTTCCCTCCCAGCCCGGCGTTGCACGCTCCGTTCAGCATGCTCACTCAGTTCCTGCCTGCATTGTCGTCTGGCAGCAGCTCCTCTCTAGCCCACCTGACCTTTTAGGCAGGGCATTGTCCACATCCCGACGACTTAGAATGAGTCCATACATGTCTGTGAAACAGCACAGAACAGGAGTTTTGCTTTGGGGGTTAAGAAGGAAAAGGTGAGACACTTGCTGTACTGTAGAGGAGAGAGAGCGCGAGCTGAAACATCTATTACATGTGGAAAGTGGTTGATCCAATGTAACTGAAGCTTTTAAAATTATAACTGACTCCATGTGTGTGTGTGATCGAGAAAGAGAAAGAAACATGTCTTTCATATTTCTTTTTGTTTGCCAAATTCTTGGGAGGATTTATGCATTAAAATCTTACTTCTATTAAAAGCTAAAAGAATTTGGTATTTCGCAAAGTGTCATAAAGGAGTTTGACGCTCACGAGAATGCTGTCATTGAGGGGCACTCGATTTTAAGCGACTGGTGCTATGTGTTGCCAAGGTGAGATTTCAGTCTCTTAGCATCTGGAGAAGGTACATGATATACCATTTTTCTCTAATTTTGCTTCAACATTGATTTGTGCAAAAGTATAAACCATTCTGTGAATTGTTGAAACAATTATAACTTTAAAGAGATATAACAGTATATTGTCATACTTACAGAAGCCATCAATTTTCTCTATCAGATGACTAAAATAATTTTATGGTATGCTAAGTGTACAATACATGTTTTTATTAGATCTATTTTTAAAGTAAAATTTATAGGTACCTCATAAGATTAAAACTATTACAATCTCAGTAAAACCTTGTGAACTTTTACATGTAATTAATGATTCATTATTTGATATAAGTTTGTATTATATTTAAAACATGGCTTGTTATTAATATGAATAGGACCAGTAGGATGAAAGTTTAACCTGCTTTATAAAAAATAACTTCAGAGATACAAGTAATAATTTCATCATTCAGGAAAGGGGTAGATGGGAAACATAGCTCTGACTCTGATTTATCCGACTCTTAAACTTTTCCCTAAAGTCTATCAATTACCAGGCATATCTGTGTGTGGCAACAGTAATCATTGTTCTGTGTTTATAACTGACATATTGTTTGCATCAGTTCCATTTAGTTTTTCCTGACAGTTCTAGTTAAAATTTAAATCAGTGGGTATTTGGAACTAGGAGCAAGTGATAAGTTTATTGCTTAAGTGTTGATAGTTGCTAAATCTTCATGAATGCTTTCTAAATCTCATAGTTAAACTGTAAGCATGGGCGTGTGACATTTTGCCACTCTTGTTTTTCACAGTATGAAAATGGGACAGATACTAAGTATTGTTCATACCGCGCCCCCTGACTCTCCTTTTCACTCATATAAAGATTTCCAGATGCACTGGGATGCCCTGGTAAGGAACAGAAGCACATTTATGTTAGAAGCTATTTGGTTTGGCTTCTTATAATTTAATCTAAGTTTAGCTTTCTCTCAAGAGAATTTCAACTTTGTTCTTAATTTTCAGTACGGCTATAAACTTCCAGAAGACCATGGAAGCACTAACGTATACTGCAGCATCTACTTCAGGACCATAGGCGGGAGGGTCTTCACATATCCTTCGCGTGCCAGCCCCGGGAGGCGCTCTCTGCCCCGCCGGCGGCCCGGGCTCTCCTGCCCTGATGCCGGCAGCGTCGTCAGCCGCCCTGGTGTCTGGATGCCCCTGCTTTCCTCTCTACTTTTTATCTGCATGAGTAGTTTTGTTTTTCCTAGAATTTTCCCATTTTTATTTGAGGATGAGTTTAATAATGGTATTTCTTAAACGCTACTGCAACAATTGAGACAGCAAAGGAACTGTACAGTAGATAGGAAAAGTGGTTATTTGAGTCCTAATAGAAAGAAAATCGTAGGATTCTCCTTAGCCGAGGGCTCCCTCCAGTGGTATTTTGGATATTACTGAAAGAGTGGAATTAGAATTAGTTGTTTAACAAAGGATTTTATTTTGGGGAGATTATTTTACAGGCAAAATTTAGAAGACTTGCATTTAATGTACTCCATGGACTTAAGAAAATAACTTAATGTTATTTTTAAAACTTTGCACACAGAAGCGCCCAAGTGCTCCTGTGAAACTCTCCAGTCCGCATACTGACCCTGCGCCCGCCCCTCTGCTCTGACCCCTGGAGCACTGGAGGGGGGGGGGGGCAGGGGGCCTCGGCGCTCCTGCTGTGTGACTTCCTAGCTCTGACCGCGGGGTGAAGTGGGTGGGTACAGACACCAGCCGTTGCCTTTTGTCAGAGGCCAAGTCACTATTCCAGGTCCTCAGGGTCGTCTTCCTCAGAAAAGTCACTGCTTCTTTCCAAGAACTGCTTTTGGAGCCTGAATGAAATCTGCCTGTGTTGTTTCTCTGTCCTTAATCTTCACTGCTTTTTGGAGACGCAGCCTTTTCATTATTGACTATAAACATTCACTTTTATAATCTATAAATGTCATAGTGTCTTTCTTACTAACTATTTATGGAATGTCTTAGTTCGCTGGCCTGTATAGAAGGCCATCTCTTAAGGATATAGTGAGTTGTCTTGATTGTGAGTATTAAAACAGAAGTAATAGTATTCCTGTGAGGAAACATGCTTTTTAGCTTTGGATTATAAACTTGGAATTATTTAGCTTGGAATAAATACGCAATATGTAAAATAGGATTTAGTTGTGCCTGCTTTTTAACAGTTACTATTTAATACTTTCTTTCATTCCGTAAAAATGTTCCATTGTTCTTTAACATTGTTCACATACCCTCTCAGCTGCATCCGAAGTCAGCCCGTACAGTTCTTTCCGAGGGTGGATTTGGAAGGTGTGTTGAAAAGTTTTCTTTCAGATTTAAAGGCTAAATTGCCCCATATATGTGGATTTCCCATTAAGATGACAACGAAATCGTGCTACTACACCCAAGAACTAACTAAACCACGAATACAGGTAAGAGATCCGTGTCCTGTCGAGCTCTCTGACACGTGCTATGCACTGTCTTACTCAGATCTCAGTTCAGTGTTTCCCCACTTGCTGTTAGTGTACTTAACCTTTTGTCACTGCCATTTATTACTGTGGCACTTAGCGTGCTCTCATAGACGCAGTTCGCTGGTCTCATTAGCGTGAGCCCCTGGCGGCTGAGGACTGTGTCCGCCTCCTTGTCCAGAGTACCTGGGACAGCAGAGGATGTCATTGAGTGCTTCTCCAGTGAGCCGGTGACCTCACAGGATAGTTTACAGTATTTGCCTCATACAAACCCAACTTGACTTTGAACTCCTGCCACTTCATTTGAGTGTGATTGAAAAAGCCTTTGACTTCATTTATATAAAGTTATTTCTGTAAGATTTTCATTGTAAGATGATGTGCTAAGTGAAATCTTACTTATGAAACAGAAGTAGATAATAAGTAATACTGATAAACCATGATGGCCTCTCTTCACATTGATTAGAATAAGATTTTTGTTTAAAGAAAGCAAAACTAAAAAGGGAAGTTTTTAAAGAACAAATCTAAGGAAGTTAATTTTAAATTTTCAACAATGATCTTTCTTTGGAATGACAAATAGTTAATGTATTTTCATCAAAGGAAAGACAAAAGTCTGAAAAACTGCAGCAGTTTAAAGTATAATATGAAGTAAGTGAATATTTCCGTGCCTGCTCAGTCTCCTCTCTTGGACGTGTTAGGTCCCCTGTTGCGTGTAGTTCCCATTGCCGCAGGGATTTGTCTTTCACGTGGCGCTGACTTGCTGTGGCTCCAACACACTGCCATGTGGCACTTCTCCGGCTTTTGCCGACATGCTAATTGTGTTACTCTCTCTATAATCCTTCACTAAAGTTTGCAAGAGCCCGTGTGACGGGCCCTGTTCATCCCTCAGGCCGGGCCACATCACCCACCACTGGCCAGCACGTGGTGTCCGTGTCCCCGGCCAGGGGCAGCACCTCATACCCACAGGGACATTACAACCATGGCAGCCTCAGCTAACCATGCTAACAGCGGGGCTGTGGGCAGGGCCGTCTCCTGGGACGGGGGCGGGGGGCGGGGGGCGCGGGAGGGCAAGTGCTGTTCCCGGCTCTGTGGCAATGCGTCGGGAGTTCTCGCCCAGGTACAGCATTTTAAAAAGTTTGATTGTCGGACAGGTCCAGACCTGAGGAATTTAGCGGATAGATCATTATCTCGTGCATTTTTATTGAATATACAGGGTCCAGCACAAATAATGCCCCCTTTTTATTACAAAATCGTAAGCATGTTATTCTCTAACATAATAATATCACACGTAAGCACACTGTATGACATTTTAGGTGAAATGTTCAAATTGCTGTCCATCCTGTGCAAGACATTCACATACCCTACCAGCCACACTCAAGTAAGCCTTCTGCCAGACCCTGTATTTATTGACGACTAAATATTTCTAGCCCGTGTCTTAGAAATAGTGAATCCAAACAATAAACTTACTAAAGTGAGCTTCTTAACCGTGAAGTAACAAATTGGAAATTCTGGTCTTTATTTGCTCCTGAGAATAAAAATGTCTCCTACTCAATTTCATTTAATACCTTCTGTATGCCAGCTGCTTAATTTATGCGTATTATCTCATTTAATTGTCAAAATAAACTCTTGGAATAAAGGATTGTTTTCTCAATTTTGCAGACAAGGAAACAATCTCAGAGCATCCAAGTAATCTAATCAAAGCCGTACAGTTAAATATATTGCAGAATTAGGACTGAAATCCAAAGTCAGGTTCTTAATCCTGCAATTGGAAAGAGTTTAGATGGGCGGTTAAGACCCCAGGCTGTAGAGCCAGGCTGTTTGGATTTGACCTTCTTTACTACTTGGATAACCTGGGGCGAGTTATTTGGTCTCCCCGTGCCTGCCTGGGCTTCCTCTGTTGTGAAGTGGGGCGTGGCAGTGGCGGTCATACCAGCACTCGTCACAAGTGGGCCTCCAGGAAGCTGACCCTGACGTGGAGTCCAGCGCGTGGTGCTGCCTGGGGCTGCCCTTGGAGTCCGCACCTGCTGGGGAGGGGTGGGACCGGGAGGCAGTGGGCTCGGGTGCCGGGGGAAGCCAGAAGCAAAGCAGGTGCCAGCCAGCCATGGCCAGCCTGTTACGTCATCTGTGCAGACTTGGACATGCGTGCCTATCTCACAAGAGCTTTTAAAGACTTATGTAACAACAGTTCCTTGGTATCTGATACCACGTCATACCCCAGTTCCCCATTATTTCGAGGTTTATTTGTAGGCATTTTGTGTTAGAACTCAAGCAAGGGCCACATAATTTCATATGGTGGTTATGTCTCTTAAGTCCCTTTTGTTCCATAACATTCCAGACCGACTTCTCTTTATTTAAGCCAGTTATTTGCTGGGAAAATTAGATCATTTTCCCTGGAAAATGTCCTGTACCGCAGCTTTGGCTGATGGCTTCCTTGTGTCATGTCATTTAAAGTTAACATATACTTCTAAACCCCATACTTCCTACAAACCTGTGGTTGGATCTAAGTGTACCTGCATTCTGGTTTAACTTTAATCAACATTCAAGTAGTGCAAAGTACAACCAGATTTTAATAGATAAAACACATTTGATGGTGTCATTTTGGTCAATCCGTTCAAATCTAAGAAGAGGTTAAAGCTTTTGGTTTCCCTCTATAAGTTTGTATTAATGTACAAAGCTATATAAATTAGGTGTAAAGTTCTAGAAATTAGAAGTCAACTAAGCCACATTTGCCAGTGACATCTGGCAGAATAATGACAACAGTGTTGTAAAGCATGTGTTTTTTGTGGGGTTATGCCTTCACAAAGCTTTGGTTTGGTGACCATTTAAGTATTTTAAGTTCTGTAAATTATTTATGATCTCATCTGCTGTTTCCATGGGTCCTTTTGGTAGTCTTTTTATAAATTTTGAATATAAACCTAGAGGTTACCTCCTTTGGGCTATTTACTGTAGTTTAGAAATTGGAAGAACGAATAAATGATACATGGACAGGCTAGGGGGCAAAACAAGCTCTTGGGAATTATTTCCATCACATGTGTACTTCTGAGTAGCAGGTGAAGATAAAACAGGTGTGACTGTAAACATATTCCAGACGCATATTCTAGATGTTTTATGTCAGAACACAAGGAACCTCTTCTTCTGTGAGTCTGCCTAGAATGAGGTAGTTTGTTTTTTGCCTTCTGTTTTTATTTTGGTATCTCGAGGACTAGGTGTGTTGTTTGAAAATTACTGTTGTTTTTGAAACCCAGGAGTCAAAAACAGTGGCTGTTCTTTGACTTTCTATGATTGATTTCAACTTAGTTCTTTAACTCTATTTTCATCAAATGCAAAAATATTCAGTCTAGACACTTTAAAATGACTTCATCACTTCTGACAAAACATCTCTTTATTCAGATTTAAGGCCTGTTCTCCTCCTGATAGCATCTGTGTGCAGGGGAAGCCTTGGGAGGGCGTGGGCAGGGTGTGTGGTGGAGGGCGTTTGAGGTGTTGCCTGTTGTCCACGTCAGGAGAGCGAGTGCCCCAGCTCTGTTTCTGGACACCTACGAAGCTAAGGGTGGGCACTTGGCTCCTGCCACCTCTGCCGCTGAGAAGCCAAAGGAGTTCATAGTTCTCAGCAGCAGCTGCGCACATGTGGCTTTACCTCCCACCTTCCTTCAAAACATGGTATGAGTGCAGCTGATTGGTTGGTCTCAAGTCACGTCCTAAACCCTGGCTGCAAAGGAGAAGATGTCCATTTTCAATTCCCTGGCTCTAGAGGGAACACAAGAAGTGCGGGCCGGGCGGTGAACGGCAGTCCCGTGTGTCCGCTGCGCGGTCACAGCTGCACAATGGCAGGGGTCGGGGGAGAAGCATCGGGGCGAGAGGGGAGGGGGCGCTGCACGAGGCGGCAGCAGGAGCTCGTTGGGAGGACAGTTGCTAACTGATCATAGCTGTTAAAGCTGAGTTACACAGAATCTAAAACATATCTTCATCTTAAAATATGGCATGAAAGGCTGATGTCTAAAGAGGGGTGCAAACCATAGGAAATATACACATTTCCTCAAGAAGGCTCCTTTGGTCTTTGTTTCTGGGTTTTCGTTTTGTTTCGCCTATTTTATATATCGTTGTGTTACTTTATGTCCTTATTTGGATGATATTTATAATATTTTTTTCTATTAAGGACATTATTACATTTTAAAAATCTCTTTAATCTGTATTCTTTCAGGAAAACAAAATCAAGCCACCCAATCTGACCTCAAAACAAATGTTGCAGTGCTCTCTGACTCAGGCCCCTTCCACAGGACCCTCCCCGGCCCAACGCCTGCCACCACGTTCGGGAGCCCTGGACCCCAGGGTGGGGCTTCGGGTCGGCCAGCAGAAGCCCTGCAGGCCCTCAGCTCCACCTCCGCGGCTCGGCTCTGCTCGGAGCCGCAGGGAAGCCCCGTCTGCCGAGGAGGCACTGCAAGTGCGAGTGCGTCTGGAAGCAGCAAAGCCCACGAGAGGGAGCGCTCACGCTGAAGACGCGAGTTTTAGCTCCCAAGGTGACATGGCCGCTAAGCTCGTACCAGCCTTCAAAAGTCGGTCAGGACAGATGAACAAAAATGTCTCAGAACCCGGCGACCTGGAACGAAAACCGCATGTTATGGAATCGAAGTTTTTGCTTAAAACCAATGTGATCCAACATGACAGACCAAATTTAGACCCAGCTATTAAACAAAGATCTAATCGTAACACTCAGACGAATGCTAGGAATTTAAACCAGAAGACTTCTAGACCTCTGCAAGAAAAAAAGACTGAGTCCTGTGAAGATGTGACAAGATATCCCCCTTTTAATGGAAAATCATCAGCTGCGAGTATCAATGGAAGTCAGCGACTCTCTGGTAGCTCAGGATTTCAGATGTCAGATAAGAGATTACGTGGGGTAAGAAGGGCCGTTGACTGCCAGGTGAATGGGAAAGAAATTTTAACAAGCAAATACATAGCACAGATTTTAGGGAAAGGCCACGAGTCACTACAAGTGAAAAGACCACATATTTTTGAGTCAGACACGGAAATGGAAGATACCCAACTACTGCATCAGTCAGTAAATCCAACTACAGAAATTGATGTAAGTGACCACAGATTGATAGCAAGCAGAACAGCCCACAAGTCCAAAAGGAAGCTGTGTCAGGGGTCTTCAAAAACTGCCAGGCAGCCTGGTTCCAGTAGTACCCATCGTGGACAGTCCAGTTCTTCTGTGAACCAGGTAAGAAAACCATTTTAATCTGGGGATATTTGTCGTATGGTAGGCCTTCAAAACCCCTAAGTAAAGACTTAAAGGGTTTTCCCAAGATCATCCAGAAACACATTGAGACGAAAGTTGTGCTCTAACACAACTGCACATATATGTTGTTAACTTACTAAAGATGAGATTCTTTATTCTGATTACAGATACATGACTTGGACAGATCAAAACCTAAGAAACCTCTCATCCCTGAAGCTTACAACATGGGTATGAAAACAGGAAATACCCATCAGGTAACTTAGATGACATCTTTTGATTTATTTTTCATTATGTTACATTAATTGGAATTGCCAGATTTAGGTATCTCCTACCTCTTGATAAGGAGTTACTTTTAGATTCCTTGAAGGCTTAAAATCAGCAAGGAAATAGGAACTGTTGAGAACAGCACAGGCCTTGAGTCAGGACTGCACACAGCACCTGTCACGTACGGCAGAGACCCCAAAGTGGGGAGAGAGGTCCCTTGCTGGCCCCTCGCACTCTGTGCTGGGGCACGGCGGCCGAAGGCTGCCCGCAGGCTGCCCGCAGGCCTGAGTCCACAGCCACCAGAACACCAGCCTTTGGAGACTCTCACCCAAGGATGATTAACCTTCAGTGATGCTTCAAAGGTTAATCACTCAGTTAAAATTGACTCCCAAAAATGTTGCAGTGTTGGCTAAAGATGAACTTAAGATTTAGCTGATAATGCTGAGTCTACAGCACTGAATTCACAAAACCATGCATCTGGAAATTACATTTTTTCCCATTCTGCCATCTGTTCTATTCTAAGAACAAACATATTACTAAAACATCCACAAGCACTTTTTTTTTTGCATGGAACTATTGGAATCTTTTCAATTCAGAAATTATGAGCAAACTAGAAAACTTTTTCTTTTTTATCTTCCAAATGATATTTCTTTTTATAATACAATTTTCAACCCAATTTGAGTTAACCAAAGGGTACTTAAGTCTCCTATGTATTTTATAATGTGTTTCGTGTAGTTTTTGACATCTTACACTGGAATGCACTCAGTAGGTGGTTAAGGAAAAAATGTATGTGCTCCAGTGCCTTAAAGTTTTTGTTTTTAAAATAAATGAATTCTATTCCGCTTTCACAATTTTAGAAGTACATCATTTTCCCACTTTGAATTGCTTAAAACCTAAGACAGTCTTTAAACTACAAAATCATTCCTGTCACCCAGAAGGAATAACATACTGAGAAAAAATGTAAGATATCATTATAGCAACTAATTTTCCTCAAATATAAAATTAACATACGCCCTTGTTTAAAAAAATGGAGAAATACAAAACAGTTTGAAGAAAAAAGCTTGAAAAACCACCTGTGATTTCTCTTTGCAGAGAAAACCTCTGTGAACAGAGGTGCACGGACGCTCACACACTCCAGCGAATGTGATGGGCCCCTTACATGGCCGTGGGGCCTCCTTTCTCCCCCGACAGCTTCATGTTCACGGTCGCTTACGTGGTCCACGTGAATGTAGTTGCTGTCCCTGCTCGCTGACCCTTAAGTTCTTCCCACCATGATAGCAGTGTCTTCTACAGGGGTTTGCAAAATACCCATTCGTACGACTAGTTTTGTTAGTTGAAAATATCTTTATTTTGTCCTTACTACTTACTATTTTTATTATTGAAATTTATTGGCATTCATTTTTTATTATTGAGAATACGTATGTATACATTGTATTGTGGGGTATCTGCCATATCTTTATTGACTCACTGAATTTCACTTTGGTTTATTACAACCTAACTGAAAACCCTCGATAAGCATAAAGCCTATTTCACAGAAGAGCCCGAGGCTGCTGTCACATGACCAGGCTTTTGGAGGGGAGATGTCTTTGTCTGGACCTCCTCATAAGCTGTTGCTCTGTGTCCGGCGGTGGGTGAGGTGCGGGTTGCTGGAAGGACAGCCCTGCCATTGGCCCCGTCTGCTCTCCAGCACGCCCTCCCGGTCCCTGGCAGAGGCTTGCGCACACAGGGGCGCTGAAGCAAACGTCAAGAACAGCCGCCGGTCCGTATTACAAAGAAGTTATCAAACATACAAGAAGCGAGAAAAAGAATAGAGCTCCTCACTAGTATATTCTGGCTTTCAAACATTTTAGGTGTTTCATTTACAAAATGTGATAAAAATTTTTGTGGTAAGATATTTTTAAAATGCTCAATATTCCACTGAAGAAATTGTTCATTAAATTTTTTAAAAATATCAGAGGGCCAAGTTTAAGTGGAACCTTGATTTTTTTAAAAATGTGATTTGTTGTTTTGCGATTTCACTAAACCATAGCAATTAAATGCAAAAATGAACATGAACCCTACTTCCAAAACTATAATATTAAATTTTTTCTCTTGAAATTATGCTTGACTAATTTACTATATACTTTTACTGTAAACAATTCTTTTTTCCAGAATTATCCTTCCAATTATTTTCCCATTTTCGTAGGGAAATACCTCTAGTTTAAAGCCCATCTTGAGTATGCCTTTCTCATCTGGAAACTGGCATGATAGGTAGTTGGTAAACCACAGGAAGATTGGTCTGTCATTCTGTTTCTGAGGCTGCGGAGAAAACATTTCTACAGAAGTGCAGTCGCTAAGTGCATGTCCTGGGTCACACAGCCGCCCTCAGCCCGCACGCGCTCCCCTCTGCCTTCCAGTGGCGGTCCGGGGCTGTGCCCCAGGTAACGAAGACTGTCCCGGTTAGTACGCCAAGCGTAACAACCAAAGGCGCACCCCCTGCTTGAGTTGTGTGTGGTGTCTTCCAATCCTTGATAGCTCCTCCTCCACTCCATTATTGTCTAAAACTTAGAATTTTTAGTATAGTATTTCATTTCAATAAATGTTAACCTGCATGGCAAAGCCTGCTTACGTTAGGTTCAGTCTATTTTGTGGTATCGAAGTAGGTTTCTTTTTTATCTTACGATATTCATCCTAATGAAAGTTTACCCTCCAAAAAATAAATATATATCTATGCATGTGTGCACATATTTATGATTTACTGTAGAGACACACGGGCAGATTGTTGACTGTTTACCGTCCATGTTCAGAGAAGAGTCTCTATACCAAATTGCTGTGCTAGGATTCACTGGAGAAATCAAGGAAGATTTTGGTTCATTTTAAGATTATTTTGAAAGCCAGAATAATTCTAAATTTCATTAAGGAAAACTAATTTGCACTTCTTTAAGTTTTTGATGATTTGTTTGCATTGTGGACACCTGCTGTCCCACTCCCAGATCATTCTTCACATTCCAATTTTATGTTAATTTTATAACCATTATAATTTTAAAACCATAAATAAATGATTTTTATGTTATCAGTCTTGTAAGAGCAACCATTGCATTTAAACCTATGGCAACCTGCCAAAATTAATGCTAAGAATCATCATAGAAATGTAAACCTACTTTCCGTTTACTCTTCATATTTTAAATTTCATAGTATTGCTTACTATATTTGTTTTTAGTTATATTTTATATTATAATTATACATTATATATTATTTATGTTTGTTGCTTACTATAACAAATAGGTAAAAAAGTACAGGTTTGTCAATGATTAGCTTTTACTTGACCAGCTCTCTAATCAGATTTTGCTGTTTGTCAAACTGCACGTCATCTGGTATTATGCTGGGACTAACAGTGTATTGACTATTTATTGATACTTTAGAATGGTCAGTATTTACAAGTGTTTATAGATGTCATCATCATTATATACTTAGGCTTAAACTGTTTGTGTTGTATCCTACAGTGTCTTTTTTAAATAAAAAATAAAGGTATTTCAAATAGATGTATTTTCATATGTCACAGTGACTGTAGAGAGGAATGGAAAGGCTTAGTTAGGTACGTTCCAGGTTTTTACCTCTAAGGCTCTGTCTTTTCATGTGCATTTGCTGCTTGAACCACGTAAACTAGTCTGAGTCTCCATCACTTCACAGAACTTTTGTTCCAAAACGCCCTCGTTCTTTCATTTGACTGGTCTGTCTGTAACATCTGCCATGTGCCAAGCGCTGCTGTAGGTGCTTATGATGTATCAGCACTGTTTATATGCCAGGAGGGAGAGACGGAAAACACACACAGTAAATAAGTAATATGTATAATGTATTAGAAAGTGACAAGCGTAGGGAAGAAAAACAAAGCGAGGTGAAGGCAGGCTCCCTTGGGCGGAGACTCGCAGCGGTGGGTGAGCGAGCGAGGCGGACGGCTGTCCGAAGGACGATCTGTCCAGGCCTAAGGGGCAGGCTGTGTGCTTGAGAGACGTCAGGGAGCCCAGGGCGACTAGGAGAAATGCCTGATCCCGCGGGGCTTGGCAAGGACATCCACACTGAGTGACATCGGGCTGAGACCAGAGAGCGACACAGGGCCATTCCGCCTGCGGCGCTGAGAGGAGACCCGGGCAGAGAGAGAGGCCTGGCCGCGGCTGCCTGGGCTGCGCTGTGCTGGGCGGGGCCCCCAGATTAGGAAGTCGAGAGGAAGGGGTGCTGGGCTTGGTCACGTGGGAGCAGCAGTCAGCAGGAGAAGAGCGGGCGCTGGAGTTGGAGGAGGGCTGGGGCCGCCTGCTGGGCTCCACGGGGCAGTGGTGGCAGCTGGCTGAGGGGCGGCTTCCCTGGGGCGACGAAGCACAAGTCTGTCTGCGTGTAGGGGAAAGTGGGGAACGGGCAGGGGGTAGTGATCCCGGGTGCAGACAGCTCCTTTGGGAAGGGTCGTCAGTGGGCATCTCTCCATCCTTCCTGTCGTTGGTCCCTTAACAGTGTTGCCCTTCAATCGTCCCCTTCTTGACACGCCAGTCTCCTGCGACCTCTGTAATCTTACGTCTTTGGATACAATGTCTCTGGTTGCTGGCTGAATGCACTAAAGACACACTGGGACACAGGAGGGCTGGGAAGAAGGGCATTCCGGGGGGCGAGGGGACAAGGCAGGACAAGCATCGGGCCTTTGGACGCTCAGCGCAGCCCCCGTGCTAAAACACAACCGTTCTCGCTTCTCAAGGACCCTCCAGTGCTGACGTCAAAGCAGGAGTCCCGAGGCACGCTTACGTGAGCGCTGTCGTGGGTGCCAGCCGTCCGTTTACATGCAACTGCAAAAGCCCTGCTTCACGCTAGGGGCGCTCAAGCTTGGGCTCCGTTCCGCTTCTTTCCGCTCTCACATCCTCGGGGGCGTCTCACATCACTCAGAATCTCAAGGTGGCGAGCAAGGGTTTGGGAAGACGCGAGCAGCTTCTGTATTTGAACTGGCCCTTCGAAGCCTGCGCGGTCTAAGGTCTTCCCAGTGCACTATTTGAGGAACCAGTGTAACTTCCCTCAGTTCCCAGCAGAAGGGCCTGTCCTCCCAGAGATCGTGGTCTTCCTGGTGTCAACACACGTTCCCCTAACCATCCCCAGGCCATACAATTGCTTCAGAGACGGTGAAGCCACAGGGCTGGAGACCCCCTGAGCCACTTGCAGCCCGTGCGACGTCCCACCTCACAAAGACCCCACGAAGTTCGACACACTTGCTGAGCACCGGTATAAACTGGTGTTAATGATTACGACCTAGACCTCTCTGGTTTACCTACAAAACAAGGACCTTTTAATATGTTACAGAACTGAGCAAGCTCTATGTTTCCCAGAGCAATAAATCCAGCCTGCCTTTTGCCTCCTAAGGACCGGTTTTAGTACTTTATAAACTAAAGTAAGCTGCACTGTATATGGGGCTGCTGAGATAAAGGAAAGTAGTTTTAGTCATATTTCTCTTTAACCAGATTTACCACATTTCATTACTTTGCTGCCTACTATTGCTCTGTGGTCCCCAAGGAAATAAGTAGATGAAACTGAGAAGAAAAACAACATAAAGTAGGATATTCAATACCCCGGGTTGCATATATCCAATAGGATCACACAATGATTAAATTTAGCTCCAGTTAACCTGATGTCAAGTGCAGCTCAGCTCGGGGGGCAGTGAGAAACCGAATGCATGTTCTACATTTCCAGAAAATATTTATACCGAAACATACGGCTTTGAGTGTCCCTGCCACGCAGCAACATTGACACACAACAGGCAGGCTCTCCTTTGGCAGGTCACTGAATATTGTGTGTGAACCTTTGACGTGACAAAGACGTCGTTTGGCCGAGGAGAGCGTTTGTAGCCCAGCGTGTCTTGCTCCCTGTCCGCACCCGTGTGCTACTGTAGCATCTCTGCCCGCTGGGCTCTCGGAAAGGACACAGACTTCTATCTGGAGGTTGGGGACCATGACATTTCTGACAGGCAGCTCCATTTAGACGGCGTCTCCCCAAACTTCTCAAGTTTGAAAGAGTCTCACTGTTTGGAACAAGCACCCAAGGTGAAGTGCTCTGTGCACATCAGGGGAAGGAATGTTCAGATGTTAAACGCTGAGTCCGTACCAAGGCTGGGTAATTCCTTCCTGGGGAAAGGGAGAGTCGAATTCCAAATCAGACAGGCCCATTGTGCCTGGCCTCGTTTTAATCAGCCAGTGATTCGCTGGGCAGCGCGGGGGTCCACCAGATGTCCGCGGAAGGCTCCTCCACACCTGCCTGCTTTGGGCCGAAAGACAGAAAGCGGCCGTGGCCAGTGGGGCCAGTCACTTCGCTTAACAGTGAGGAAGCTGAGCTACGGGGAGTTGCGGTTCACCCCCGTATTATAACCATGAAGAAAAACAATTACGTTGCTTTATAGTCCCTTCTGCTTTTAAAAAACCTTTTTGTGAAAAATGTGAATTAAAAAGAGTGTACCAAGTATGTATGTGCAACATAAAGAATAAGAATGAAATAAAGACCTTAGGCTTTTCTTCCCGGTCTCACCGCTTCTGCATGTGTATCCCTGCGCAGTGGGTTTGAGCTTTGCGCTCAGTGACGCGATGCCGTTTGAATCCTGTGACTTCCTTCTTTCCGCCGACAGTATGTTTGAGGTTCGACCATGTGGATGCCGTCACTGTAGCTGACTCACTCCGTTCCAGACACCGTCCCGCTGTGGGACCACGCCATGATTTAGTCATTCCACGGGAGACGGATTTTTGGGTTACTTCCTATTGGCGTCTTTATTTGCTTTGATTGTTTTGCGTGTGACTTGCACATTCGTGTGACTAGAATCCGAGGAACCTGTGACATGCCGGTTCCTCAGATTCTAGAACTGGTATGTAAAGAGAGAACTTTACATTGGAAAAGTACCATTTGAGCCAAGTCCAGAATGGCGAGGAGGAGGAGGGCCATGCGAACATGGCGAGCAGAATGTTCCGAGGAGGAGGACGACGGACGCACAGGCCCTGGGGCGAGGGAACGCGGGACAGCAGAACAGAGCAACAAGGCCCCGTGGCGGCCGTAGGAGCCCCGGGAGGGCGCGAAGAGGCGCGTTCTCGAGGCAGCAGAAGTGCAGGCAAGATGCGGTGAAGGCGCAGGCAGGAAAAGGGGAGTTGCAGGCGGGGAGGCTGGGCTGAACTGAGAAATATTTTGGAGATAGAGAAACACACTTCGTGTGCATGGCGGGTGGAAACGATCGTGGGACTTACTGAGGGGCAGAAGGCTGGCGGGGACAGAGGCGTTTGGGGAGGCGGGGAAATAAATAGACGTTCTTGTGTTAGTAGAGGGACGTTTGAGACGCCTGAAAGACACCCAGGGGGAGGGTCCGGGGGGCAGGCGTCGGCACGTCGCTGGTGCTTGGGAGTCCTGGGAGAGGGTAAGATTCTCTTCTCAAAGGGAAGAGGCACAAAATCTAACCCTCAGGTAGCCCAACATGTTCTGCACGTGCTGAGGGAGAAGAGCCGGCCAAGGACGACCACAAAGGGTGGAGTTCTGGACACCAGGAGACAGGCCTGCTTCTGGACAGAAGGCTCCTGACAGGTCAGGTAGCATGAGGAGCAGAGACGGGGGTACCCCGGAAGGAAGGGAAGCCACAGTGCCTGAGAGGTGGGGACAGTGAATACATGGCAAGGGCGGGGAGACTGTTTCGCGACCCATCAAGGCGCCTGGGTGGTGAGAGGAGCAGGTGGGGTGGGAGCGGGAGAGCAGGGGCCAGAGGGGAGGGTTCTCTGGAGAGGGAAGCAGATGTCACAGGGTGGCTACGGCAGGAGCGGCGTCCCCAAGAAAGTAGGAGAGGGTCTGTGATCCGAGCAGAGACGCTCACGGAGATTCATGCTCAGCGCTCTGCATGGAGTTGTTTGTAAACGTAAAACCAGGAAACGACCTCACGTTCAAAAAGGGAGAATCGTGTCTTAAAAGTAAGTCATAGCATGTCAACAAGATTTGCGGGGGGGCGGGGCAGGGGCGGGTCATGTTGCATGCAGAGAGAAGTAATATACAAAAACATGCATTTGAACTTTGAAAAGGAGACCATCCATCTGTGTTTCGTGTACAAACACTTCCAGAAGGAGACCCACCAGAACTACACCCATGGTTACTTTCCATATCATCCTGGGCAATTCCCCCCTTTTGTGTACTTTTTTTTAAATATCCAAATAGCATAGTGAACATGAATTATTCGTGTTATTTTTAAAAATAGATGGAGCAAAAGAGCTGTTTCCTTTTGCTTGATGCATGCAAACACATCACAGGAGCGACGCTCTGGAAAACCACGTCGGTCTCCCCTGCCGGCCCTCACCCGCTCTCCTTGTCCGTGGCGTCAGGCTGCCTCACTCGGGCCCGTGCCGAGCTGTGGCTGACGCCTCCCAGGGCACTGGGCAGTCGCCCAGATGCCGTTCGACAGCCCTACCAGGAAAGCAGGCCCGGAAGCCTGCCAGGGAACTCCCCCCAGAGCGGGGACAGAAGGGGAGGCCCTGGAGCCACAGAGGGAATCCCGATAACTCGCTAAAATGAGGGATTGCAGTTGCGAGCAGCAGAAGCCACGGAGGTCAGCCTTCTCCATGGCGAGTGCTTACGCAGGTGCCGGAGAGGCGCGCTCTTCACCGGGACCACACCAGCCCCGAAAGGGACTGCAGGGCTGTGGCTAAGTTGGAAGAGCGAGGGAATGCCGGGAAGTGGCCGGCGTTGGCCGCCGGCTGTGATCCAAAAATCCTGACCTCGTCGACCTGTAACCACCAACTCGGAGGTCGTATTTCCACTAGAATGGGCTTTCATTTATTTGTTAAATGTTTCCTTGGCCCCTCCTGCATGCCAGGAACTGTGCTGGGGCCCAGAGATTCAACCTCAGGGACGAAAGATCCAACAGGCACCGCTCCCTCGGTCCAGTGCGGAAGAGAGACTATGAAATGAGCGGGGATAAGGCGTTACATGCGACCGCAAAGAAAGGGCGGTGAGCTCCGGCGGAAGCTCTGGCAGGAGCGGAGTCCCAGGAAGAAGAGAGGGTACGCTGGGGCGTTTCTGCGGGCGGGAACTGGCAGTGCGGGCGCCAGGTAGCGGAGTGGTCAAGGCAGAGGGGACTGTGTGAGGACACCCGGAGAAGGCGTGATTCCTGAGGGGTGACAGGGGTCAGTAGGGCCGTGCAGGCGGACAGGGGCCCTGGGGGTTTCGGGTTGGCGGGAGGCGAGACTGCAGACAGGGATCCGTTAGGAGGCCGCGTGAGCGTGAGGGAGAGAAGTAATTTGACTACGAAATACTTATGGAGGAAAACCAACAGGACTTAGCGAGTAACTGATGTTGTAGGCACTCAGAGCATTGATGTTAGATCTTCCTCTTTTCTACTCTAAGCATTTAGTGCTATAAACGTCCCTCACAACACAGCCCTAGCTGCGTCCCACAACGTCGACATGTGTTTGCATATCCATTCAGTTTTCAATACTTTCAGATTTCTGTTTAGAAGTCCTTTCATTTCCAAATAGTTGTGTTGTTTCCAGACCTTTCCGGTATCATTTTCTACTTTAAATCCGCTTGGTCCTTTGTTTTACATTTACTGAGATCTCTTCGCTAAGCCAGGACACAGTCTAGGGGTGGGCCTTCCCTAGCCCGGTTGACTTGTGTCCCTTTTTCATCTGGCCTTTCCTTGCCTTACTGACTTTTCTTCCTTCTTTCTCTCTTTCTTTGTCAATAGTCTCTTGTCCAGAGCAAAGAAGCGAAGGTCAGGCCAGGTCTGCGTGAACTTCCTGTAGCCTGGGGATCATCTCTCCGCACTGCCTGTGAGGCATTATGCACCGGCCCACTCACAAAACAAGCCACGAAGCACAGGCAGGCATATCATAGTCTGAATCCGTATTTGGGAAAGGGAATTAAAGAGTCACGGTCTGCAGAATGCGCCTCCGGCCACAATAATTACAGCCTTTACACTACCAGGCCGAGGCCTTCAGCTCCTTGGAGCCGGAGCCAGGGCCACATGATTTCTTCCCAGAAGAGGGTACTTTCCCCGCGGGGGTGGCTTCCCAGAAGCAACAGATGTTCGGCCTCAAAGACAAATTCGACCTCATCTCTTAAGACGCAGGACGTCGCAGGAACTGTAAAATGACAACTTTTTTTTTATTCCTTGCTTCATTAAGGGTATATAATATATACTTATATTTATTTGGTATACATCCTAATCATTTCTATGTAATTATATAATTTTCATGTGTCATTTTTTAGCCATACATATGTAAAGTCTTGGCACCTGGTCTCACCCAGGGTCACCATGCCTCATGCTCTTGTTCAGCGAGGAAGAGAAACACGTATTAAGCTGGGAGCTGCGGGTTCTGCTTTGCTTTCCATAAGTAGTTAGAGCATGAAAGGAACCCCTGAATCGCTGCGGGCGCCTGCCAGTACCTCGAGCCAGCTGCCAACCCCTCCAGCTTCTGATGATAACGGAGTCTGGAAACTTTGTGCCCCCTCGTAAGTCTTGAGACCCCAGTCCTCGCCGCCGCAGAGAGCTGGGGTCCTCGGTGGCCGGGTCGGGGGCACCTGCGGAAACGCGGCACAGCAGCTGCCTGAGAACCGGCGGTGGAAGGAGACGCTGAGAAAAGCAGCGAGGATGTCCTGCAGCAGGTCGTCTGAAGTCCCGAAGTCTGTACACTCACACGTTCTGGGGAACTCAGCCGAATCTAAAGGGAAGAAGCACCAAGGAATGTTTGCCGGTCATTCCGAATTCTGTACTTGGGAAGAGGAGTGGGGCAGAGAACGGGCGTAACGTGGGGTACGAAGTCCTGCGGCCGCCCAACGTCAGTGTGAAACAGCTCGCGGGGACTTCCTGGTCTCTTTTGAAGGTTATTTCTTCTTTGGGCACTTACCACGAGGTCTACCCACACTCCTGCACTGGGCACTTCAGCCACACCCGTCCCACGTGTGGGCAGATCGCGTTTGTGCCTCTGGCAGCGTCTTGAGAGCCGGGAGTCCCTCCCCCGCCGCCTGTCCATTTCTCCCTCAGGGTCCGCAAGCCCTGATTCAGCCCCAGCCTGGTGAGGGGAGATGTCCCGCCTCCGTCCGTCTCTCTGATGGGCATCGGCGCCCTCCGATCCCGCGGAGCAACCATCAGTCACTCCTCAGATGACCGGCCCCACTCCGGTAACGTCACCGAGCGGTCGCCAGCTCCCAGAGGCCCCATGTCCCCAGCCACAGTCCCAGAGGGCTCCTTCCCATGCCTTCCAGTGGACGGTGGGTGCCTGAAAGTCGCTGCCAACCGGACTCCCAGTCCCAAGTCCTTGGTTTCAGTCGCCACGTGCTCCTTAGCAGCTCCTGCGGCCTTCCCGGGGCGCGGCCCTGGTCTGAAGCGGAGCCCGGCTCCGCGCCCCCCGCAGGCCCACGCCAGGTGTGTCTGACTGCAGAGCTCATCAACCCACAGGCGCGCACGCCCCCCGGGACTGAGCCTCCGGCCCCACAGGTGCAAGTGGGGGTGCGCTCGCTCGGAACAGCGACAGACGTGGACCAGCTTCTTGCATGAGGTCACAAGAGCCATACTCGTCAGAAACCAAAAGAGGCCTAACGTGGGCTGTTTCCTTGCAGAGCTGAGCCGATGCTTCTTGAAAAGACCCTGTTTCACTACTGGGACAGGCTTGGACACCAATGAAATCCTAAGAAGCTGTGAAAACCGTAGGCCCGTCATTTCCTTCCAGGGCTCAGACTGTCGTGACAAAGGGCCAGAAGGGAGCAGTCCCTCAAGGGGGCACAGGTGGTGCCTGGCCTGGCAGCCGATTTGCCTTCCGGCACCTACCGCAGGTGAGGGGCCAGCTTGGGGAGGCCACCATGCCTCCGGGACGGGTCGATGGGGCACCCCGTCGTGTGACAAGTCCGAGACACAGGGACAAGTCTCTCGTGGGGCTTCTCCTCAGAGCCAAGGGCCTGGCAGCCCCTGGCCTGGGCGCAGCTTGCGTGGCCCCTGGGGTCGGCAGGAGCTGGAGCCCGGGGGTCACGGGGACTTGAGTGGCAGGCGGCACCGCTGAGCCCCGAGAGACCGAGCCTGTTCCTCCCTGTGCAGAGGCCTGGGGGTCATGGCGCGAGCTGGGGCTCACCCAAGATGGCTCAGCGAGGTGCTGGGAGGCGAGAGCGGGGGCACAGGCCTCCTGAGCACCCATCCCGGGTCTCCCCGCGCCGCCGCCCCGCCGAGACCCACCGCGCAACCCCGGAGCCCCGCAGGCTTCCCGTGGACCAGCGGGAAGAACGGGGGACAGAGCCAACTGCGTGCGAAACGGAGGACGGAGACGAGCTTCCAGGCCCTAACAGACCGTGTCTTCTCCTTTGCTGGACTCGCGGGGCATTTGCCCAGCCCCGCATCTCCGGGCATCCTCTGGAGGGACACGGCCTGCTCAGTCTATCGGCAGAGCTCCCGGGGCGCGCAGGGGCTCGGGGTTCCAGTTCATGCACTGTGGTCTCAGGTTTCCCTGCTGGAAATGCCACAGTTAATATAGCGACATTACCAGCTCAGCACTCACATAGTGGCCAACGTTTAATTTAATTTCCCTTTTCTCTGGCGCTGGGGAAATGCGGAGCCCGGGGGAAGTACTGGCCGGCGAGCACCTGTGCTGCAGAGCCGCCGGCAACTGGAACGGCGCTTCTCGGCGCCTGTGAGGCGTTTTATTTCCCAGCGCCTCCCGTGAGCCGGGCTCTGCCCCAGGAGAGGTAGCTGGGTGGCCCCCACCAGTGGGGTCGGGTCGGGTCAAGGGCGAGCGGGACGTCCACGGCGGCCCTTGGAGGTCCTTGCTCAGCACAGAGCCAGGGCTGAACCTGGTGTCTACCAAGGGGTCACCCTCACCGCCGGGGGCCACCCTGCACCCTGGAAGGCTCAGGACGCGGGCGTGTACAGCACTCGTGTTGCTTTTCTCTGCCGTGGTGAGTCCCAGCGTGTGCATCTCACTGCGTGGCATTCAGGGGACACTGGTTGGAGGGCCCTGTCCCCATCAGTGACAGCGAGGGGCCTGGGCTGTGGGCAGGGGGCCGCCCTGCAGACCCAGGACATTCAGGGCTGGGCCCGCTCCTTAGGCTCCCCGTGCCGACGGGGGTGGGGGTCCTGCTCCCCACCAAAGGGACGCGCTGTGAATGCTGGGGTTTCCTGTATCCGCCGGGGCACGGAAGAAGGGCAGGGGGCCCCGCTCCGGCATCTCTCGGCCCTGGGAGCCGACCGTGCAGATGGCCCCGCGCCCGCAGGCCGGCTCCTTGGCTGTCCCGCAGGGGGTGGGCCTCCACATGTAAGCCTGGGCTGGGACCCCCCTTGCTTCCGGGTCCCCAGGGGGAGCTGCCGGGGCTGGTCCCGGGGCCCAGCGTCCCCCGAGCCCCGCGGGAGCAGGGGCCTCGCTCAGGTGGCCTCCGGCAGGTGTGGGAGCGTCACGGGGCTTCCGCAGAGGCTCCGCGGTGGGTGGCGCCATTCCCACGCACCCCCACGTGTTCTGTCTACTGGATTTAGAGTGATGAAGCGACATTATTTAAGGAAAAAAAAGAAAAACACCTTTTGAGGTAAAAGAGACTATGAACCGCTTTGGGTTTTCTTTTCAAAGGAAGTTCCTCAGCTTTGAAACTGTCGCTTCCAGGGCGGAAGGGGGTCCGTGCCTTCCTGCTGAGTCTCCGCTGCCCAAGCGACGTGCTCTCTTTCTGCTTCTTAATCTTCACACCCCGTTTCCTGAACCACGGCGAGCTTATCTTGTCTTCCCAGCCCCAGGTGCGTGAGGCCGTTCTTTTCTGAAGGAGGAGCGGAGGACTCCGCGCGAGCCCAGTGGGAAAGGGAAAGGCTGCGGCAGGTGCAGAAACGCTCTGACGCCCCAGCACATTTCTGTGCCTCAAAGAAGCAGGTTCCCAGCGGCCCCCTGGCCACCCAACCGCCCCCGGACTCTGCACCCGCAGCCGCGCTGGGGGAAGGCCGCAGCCCTTCCCTTCCCTCTCCTCTGGAAAGTTCGGGTGGGTTTCTCATGCAATCCAAAAAAAAAAAAAAAACGGTGAAAATGAGGTGGAAGGTGGAAGAGGGTCCTGTGGGTCGTGGAGAGGCCTGGGGAAAAACCGAAGACGGTGAACGGGACGCGGGCTCTGCACGCGGGCCTCCGTCATTCCGCCGGGAGCCACTGGAGAGGCAGAGCTCCCCGTCAGACTTCGCTCCCGCTGGACCCGCCCCCAGGCCCTGGGTGTGGCACCTATGGTGGGTTTGGGGCAGGGCGGGGGCAGAAACTAGACTCCCCCGGTGTGCGGGGCGGGGGAGGGCAGACAGAACAATGGCGCCCCAAAGATGCCGCCCCCTCATTCCCAGGAACTGCGAGTGTGACCTTCTGCAGCGTACGGTGCTCTGTCGGCGTGATTGGGTTGGGGTCTCCTGGAGGGGACAGTGCCTGGGACATTTAGGTGGGTCCAAGGCAACTGCAAGTGTCCCGCTAAGGGAGAGAGGCAGGAGGGCCGGGGAAGGAGGTGGAGGACAGGGAGAGGCAGGGGAGGCTTCGAGCGAGGCTGTGGGCTTCTGGCTCTGAGGACGGAGGCGGACAGACCCCTGGAGCGCTCCGTGGGGCTCCGCAGACGCACCGTCCAGCGCCCGTGAGCAGGAGACGCTCTCCAATGACGCTGCGAGTGCTACACGTGGGCGAGCCGCACGCGGGGCATTCAGAGCAAAAGACATTGATTTAAAGCCATTCGCTGGGTGGGCCAAGAACAACTGCCCCAGGGGCCCGGGACAAAGCCAGCAAAAGCGCCCAGCGTAGCCCACGGGAGGGCGAGCGGCCTGCACAGGCACGGGCGTCGAGATGCGTGGCTCTCGACCGGAGGCCGTCCCCCTGGGCCCGCGCCCTATTTAGAAGGGTACCAAAAAGGGAGTGACACACAGCCCCCCACTCAGTGCAGGCCAAGAGTGGGGAAGACCTCCTGGGGCTCAGGCGGCAGAAGAGAGGACCCGGTGTCATGGAATCGAACCCCACCCCTCACCGGTTCAGGCCCCACACCCGCCAGCGGCCCGGAACTCCGCCGGCTCTTTTCCCACCCGTGACCCGGGGTGAGGGCCACGCTCTGAGCCATGTCCCCAAGTCCGATGCGGAGAATTTCCTTACCTCTGCCCACACAGGTGAGCCCTCCCTGGCTCCACAGAGAATGTGGGATGGGGCAGGGGACAGGTCACCTGTGGTCTGGGCACCTTCCTTCCTTGGGGGGGGAGGGGAGCCCCGCGGGCAGCCACGGCCACGGCTCTGTCCTGGGACTCAGCTGCGGCTTTCAGCGCCCTTCGCGCTGGCACGGGGGTGTTTTCAGCCCGGCTCTGAATTTCCGAGTGCGTGGTCATTTCGTCGAGCTTCTTTTTATGTGTCTGGAGCGGGGCCACTGTGTTAATTTAAGGGAAGGGCTCCCATATCAGCTCCAGCCACCCCGTCCTGTTGACCAAAACTCTGACATCATGCGGCAGAACAGGAATTTTCAATTAATAGCACAGCCAAGTCCAGCTGGTTGCAGAAGCCCACGGACGCTGTCCAAGTCCCAGCGGTCCACTCGTCAGCCCGCGAGGAAGGGCAGCCTCTCGTCTCCTTAGGGTCCCCGCGCCCAGCACCTGCCAGGCCCAGCTGAGCACCCAGACGAGAGGCGGCCGCCCTTTGCCGGTGCCCCACAGACACCTCCGCCAGTTCTCAGAGCTTCCCAGCATAGGGATGGTTTTACCCCCCACCTAAACCTACAGTGAGACGCGTCACCTGCCCAAGGCCGCCCAGCTAGAGCGCACAAAGCTGGGAGGCCTGCCTGGGTTTCGTCCGAGGCCAGAGCCCACGGCTTTTCACCACCATGCAGATGTTTGCTGAACGGAGGAGGGTGGAAGGAGGGAGAAGGCTTCCTCAGCTCAGCCTCCGTGGTAAGAGAGAGAAATGGTAGAAGCTAAATGGATGCTGATTTTGACTCCAATGAGGACTTTTGCGCCAACTGAACCAGCCGAACGGGCCTCAGGGCTGGTCTGCAGCGCTGGGTGCTGGGAGAGCCCAGGTGCGGACTGGGAACCCCGGCAAGGGTGTTGGTGGAGGGAGGGAACTCCAGCCACTCACTGAGCCGAGCCGGGAGACCCGCTCGCCCCAGGTTCTTTCTACCCTGGACTCTGGCGTTCTCGCAGAAGCTGTTTTCACATCTATTCAGAGCCTGCCATTCACCGGACTATAATGCCTCCTTTGATCTAATTGGCGACCCAAATAGCTTTAAGTGGCTCTCGGCGGGTGGCCCAGGCATTGTGCTGAGAATCCAGCTCGAGGTGGGCTTCCTCTCCTCAGGGGGCAGGGCCTGGCTGGCCCCCCAGGTTCAGGACAAAAGAGATCTTGGCTGGTAGGGCCCCACGCTGTCCCCCGGGGACAGTCTCCGGATCACCAGGGCGCTGAGGGAAGTAGAACTGAGAGGAGAGAAAGAAAGAGAAGAAAGAAAAGACGCGGTTGGGGGGAGGGCGGGCAGGAGCGAGAGCCTTTGGAAGCACTCGGCAGCAGCTGACTCTGGTTGCCCTCCACCTGCACGGCTGCAGAGGGAGCACAAGGGGCCTCCCCGCGACAGCCCTGCCCTCCTGGGCCCTGGTCTCGTCCCTCCCCTCCCCCCAGGGCCTCGCCACTGGGAATACTCTCCTCCTGCCTCTCAGGACCCCATCTCGGCGCCCCTGCCCTTGGGCGCCCCGACCCCATGGAGGGCAGCGGGCGAAGCCCAAGCAAAAAGCAACCAAAAGGCCATTTTTGCTGATTGCCTATGAAGGCCGTTGAAGGGAAAGAACGAGACTTGTGAAGAAACAGCTGTCGCTGCCGCAGTTTTCAGCACAACTCCCTCGTGCCTGCGCCTGCGTTCCCAGGGAGCCCCAGGGCGTCGGGCTCCGCCCCCGGCCCCAGCACTGCTGTGGGAGGAGGGCGAGAGGTGGCGCTGTGGATCCGACTCGGAGGCTGTCCTTCCTGGTCCGTCCGTGGAAGGAGGCTTCCAGGGCTAGCATCTTAAAGAGGGGGCTCTGAATGGCTGTGCCCACCCGAAATTCATCCTTTGAAACCCACCCCCAAGGTGATGGTGATAGGAGGTGATAAGAGCTCGTGGGTGGAGCCCTCATAAAGGGGACCCCAGGGAGCTCCCTGCCCCTTCCTCCACATGGGGACTCAGTGAGGAGGGCCTGTGAACCGGGAGGGGCCTCCCCAGAGAGAGAATCTGCCGGCACCTGCATCTGGGCCCTCCAGCCTCCAGGTCGGGGAAGTCGGTGTGGGCAAGTCACTGGCTCCCGGTCTGGGGGCTTCGTACCGGCCGCCAGAACAAGGGCCGGGAGCCTGACGGGGTTTCTTCCTGGTGCACATCATTCGTCTTCTGACATGGGGGTGCTCCGCAGGCCTGTCTCCAACCACTTGCACATCGAACGGTTCCCTCTACCCATCGAGCCCAAGCCCCCCCGAACCCCGTCGGCTGATCCGCATCACCCTGACCCCGGCACGGCCAGAAAGACGGACACACGCATTTCCGAGGACAGGTCGGGGGGCACGAAGTGGGCATCCTCTCCCTCCGGTTTGGGGGAAAGAGAGAGAGAAGCTCATCTCTTTCATTGCTTTCCCATCCTATAACCAAGGAGTCCACCTGAGCTGGGGGTCGTAACCTGGACAGATGTCACATCTCAGCCACAGGTTTTCCTAAAGAAAAAGGCACAGGTCACCCAAGGTACACAGGGCAGCCCCTGGGGTCAGGATCAGGGTCAGGGTCCCCTTGGCCTTTGCTGCCCAGGCTGGCTTGGCTCCTCGAAGGAAGGGCACCCACAGAGCCAGGCCTCCTGGTTGGCGACGCAGCGACCGCCACCAGGTCGTGCTGGGCAGCCGGGGCCCCGTGTGGCGAGCAGCCCATCCCCCATGTCCGAAGGGCTGGGGCGACGTGGGAGTGAACGGAAGTCGGGCGCTTGGGTGCTTTTCCATGGGGCGTTGAGGGTGTCAATGGCACAAGGCTCATCACTCTGGGGACCAGCAGTGGCTCACAGGTACATGACAGGATCCCCGCCCCCGTGAGTGGGCGGGGCCTCCGCGGGCGAGCCCCCACTGCGCTGCGGGGTAGTCCTTGCTCACGAGGCCCACGGCCTTCCTCCGAGTCCTCCAGCCCCTCCCCCACTGGCTCTGCGGCACTTCACTCTTTGGCCTCGCTTCCCTGCCGTTGCTTGAGTTGGACGATGCCCAGGCCCAGAGCCTCTCTCCCATGTTGTCGTTGGGGTCCGGCCATGGGCCCACTTTCTAGATAAAGCCTTGGAGCATGGAGCCAGGACATGGGAGCAAGACGTCCCCCGCTCCTCCGGGCCTGGAGCCCGGCAGCCGACCCCTGGCGAGGCCTCGACTGAAGCCACGGGCAGTGGGGGCAGCCTGAGGCAGGGCCCGGCGCCCAGCTCCCCGGTGTCAGAGCCCGGAGAGTGGGGGGCGTCCCCCGCGATGTCTGTGTCGCTTGGGGAGAAATAAGGGTGCTCGCGCTACCGTGCGGATAGCCACCAGTGCAGCCACGGGACAAGCTGGAGTGGCCAGTCCTCAGTAGGAGAGGCAAGTCCGGGGGGCCGCGGAGCCGTGAGGTCACGGTCACCGTCTCCCTGCTCGCTGGGACAGCTCCAGTTGGGAGAACGCTGCCCCCCCCCTCTGCTGGCCTTCTCCGGTGAGCCTCCGTCACGCGGGGCTCTGTGCAGCGCCGGGGGAGGGGAGGGGGATCGGGCAGGCGGCCGCCATCCCCCTGCCCTGGCTTCCTGACAGGCTCTGTGCCCAGGGCCACTCAAGGGCGACAGCGTCGGTCCCAGACAGGGAAACTGAGGCACGCGTGGGGCCGCGATTTGAACCTGACTGCACACTTCTGCAGCAGGCTCCATCGCCTTCAGCCCCCGATGGAGTTCGGGGGCTCGGTCCCACGAAACCCACGAGCAGACCGGAGCCCACAGAGTCGGCGTGTCCTTCGAGGCCAGCCGGGCAGCCCGCGAGGGGGCCGGCCAGCGCCCAGCGCCGCGGCCCGGACCCCGAGGCGGCAGGGTCGGCGCGGTCCTCTCTGCTCCACGGGAGGGGCCTGGGTTGTGCCAGCCGGGGCGGGAGGCGGCCTTCTAGGCATGTGCCCTCCCGACACAAACACAGAGGGTTTCTTGAGATTCCTTCCCACCCCCCAGCGACGCCGCTGCGATGACCTCCCCGCAGCCTCACCCGGGCATCTGGCGGGCCCCCGGGAGGCAGAGCACATTCCCACGTGCAGCGGGGGCTCAGCCCCCCGGTTCTCCATCCGTTCCGAGCATGAGCAGCGCAAAGCAGTTTTTCATCTTAAGTGACTTTATTTGGTGTCAGAGACAAAAACATTGTTACTCACTTGGTGCCTGAAGGAAAAGAATGTCTCTTAAAAACACAGTTGTTTGAGTTCAATGACTTTCTCTTCGTAACCTTGAGGTGCTGGTGAGAAATCTGCCCTTCCCTCCAGCCTCACCAGAAAGGCCCTGTCGACAGGCAGGCTCGCGGTGATTTGCAGCCTGCTGGCCTCCGCGGTAACCGCCGCGGCTGCCCGCTCAGCCGCGCGCTCTGCTCGCTCACGCCAGAGAGGTCTCGCTCCGCAGAAGGAAAAAGTTTCTCAGAGCAGAGTGGCTTTGGGTCAAAAGGACAAAATAAACAGAGTGAAAATGGAGTGTTTCCTTCTGGGAACATGAGGGCTCATTGTGGAGAAGATCGTGCGGCAATGATGATAATAACTAACATGTGGCTACAAGTCTGTTCCCAAAACGTCCCCAACTGTCCCATCCTGGGAGCAGAGGCGAGTCTTCCCCTGAGACAGGGCGCTGGCACTCGCACCCTGGGCTTAGCGTTCTCAGACCTGGGGGTCCCCTAAACGCCAGCTGGCGGAGCAGCCGGCCCCCTCAGCCCTCCGACTCGCCACCTCATCACACCGACGCTCCCCGCCCGCGCAGCCGGCGCAGGCACACGCAGGGGGTCAGTGAGCTCCTGAAAGGCCTGCGGCCGTCCGCCCAGGCCGACCGTGCGGGAGGCTGACCGGGGGCCCTCCCCGCGCGTCCGCGTCCTAATGCCAGGAACCTGGGAACGCTTCCTCGTACGACCGGAAGGACTCCGCAGGTGTGATCGAATGAAGGACCTCGAGACGGCGGGGTTATCCTGGGTTCCCTGGAGGTCCTGCATGTCGCCACGAGTGTCCTCAGGAGAGGGAGACAGGGGCACATGCGGCTCCTTAATTAGGCCCCTGGACATTAGGAGGAGGTGACGTGAGCACACAGGCAGAGGGGAGGGGCGAGGCCACCCGCCAAGGAACTCGGCAGCCACGGCAGCTGGCGGAGGCGAGGAGGGGGCCCTCCCGGAGCCCTGCCCAGGGAAAGGGACCGTGCATGTGTGGCCTCCAGAACGGTATGGGAGCATGTGGGTGTTGTCCCCGCCATGAGCCTTTGCTGCGGCAGCCCCGGGAAAGACCGCAGGGGCCTGCACAGATGGGGCTCCTGTCGGGGCGTCCTCGGGGCTGGGGCGTAGCCTGATGGCAGCGGGCTGCTCTGCAGAGGGGCGGGCAGACCCTGCCCAGCTTATTCGTATACAGTTGCCCTCCTGCCCCCAGCCTCTGCCAAGCACGACACCAAAGTCACTGTAAACTGGTTGGCATTTGTTTTTAGAGACATCCTACTGGATTATTTTGTGGTGTGTGTGTGCTGACATTTGGCAAAGCGGCCTGGCGGAGCTTCAGGGTCACGTGGGAAGCTTGAAAAAGGCGGATTCCAGAGTCACCCCGAGAGCGTGACTTGGGGGGCTGGGGACGGGGAGGCTGCGCGTGCCTCTGTTGGAAAGCCTGGGGCTCGGGCAGCGCGGGAGCCCGTCAGGCACCCTCCGGTGTGCGGTCCCGTCTGAGCAGTGCCCTCCCGCACCGTCGTTCTCCCAGCAGACTGGACCTCTGCCCGCCGCCCTCCTGGGCTGGCCAATGCGGAGGAAACCGCCACTCCCTCCGCACCCCCCCACCTCTAGCCACCCGGTAGGGGTGTTGATGGGGGGCGGGGACGGTGGCAACTCCACTTTCTGCTCTGCTCGGCTGTGGGCCTCGAACGGCTCTGAAAAGCAAAGCCTGGATAGTTTTTAACGGGCATCACTTGGTGCAGGGCTGGGATGGCCCCTCTCCGAGTGTGCGCGCCGAAAGCCCACTAACCCACGCCGCTCTGACCGGTGTTCACGCCCTTCTACAGGCAGCAAAGCAGGAGAACGCTGAGAGGGGGAGTGTGTGTTCGGAAGGTGGTTGAATGGGGATCTGCTGAGCTGGCGTGGAATCGGGGGGCCATCAGGATTGCGGGGAGACAGCCCCCGCCTCCCTGTTCCCAAACCACCCACCTCAGCGACGTGTGGGGCCCGCAGAACCCCCTCACAGACCAAGCACAGCCGCAATCCGCCTGCCCTGAGCTCCCGATTTGCCGCAGCAAGCGCCCGGCGCCCTCCTTTCGAGAGCAAGGGCCGGTCACACAGGTGAGCCAGGGAAGCCCACCAAGAGGTTTTCGGTGTGCGTGCCGGCCGCGCCCACTTGGGGTGGCCGGGCACCCTGCCATCCCCATGCGAACGAGCCATCAACTCAGTCACATTCCAGGACCCTTCCAGAAGGATCTCACCCTACTGTTGTCTGCTCCGCCATTTCTCGTTGACTTTTTCAGTTTCTCTTTCCCAACCGGTTTCCATGGTTGGGCCCAAACCCAAAGTGGGGTCTGCACCGCAGGACTGAAAATGAGTCCTCTTTTATCGATTCCCATTTATTTCTTCCAAGGGATCAGGAGGCTTAATGTCAATTTCCATTTCCAAAGCCAGTTGCCACTGAGGAAAGTGCTTTCTTCAGATCAATACTCCTCCCTGACTTGACACGGCACGATCAGTAATTACGTGCTGTCTGATTTCACCGGGAAAAACAGCAGCCAGCGGCACAGCACTCGATGGAGATAAGACGAGCTGGCTGCCTCCAAGACAGGCTTTCCCGGGAGGCCACCAATGCGCCAGAGGAGCGGAAGGGACGCCCCGGTCCCTGCTTCCCATCACCACTGCGCCTGGGAGCCCATCACCGGGGACCGGGTCCATCTGGCAAGCGTCCCCTTAGCAGCTTGTTCTGCCAAGTGTGCACGAACACCTCATTTTCCTCTCCACAATTTCCAGTGGAGGACTTTGCTGGCCAATTCAGCCATTTACTCCACATTATAAGTTATTTACAGTCAATAAAAAGGTTTTGGGGCGATTCTACTCTTCATGTAAAACCCCTCCGGGGCTGCCCCTTCTGTCTCAGGCTTCCCCCACAGCTGCAGCCCCAGCCTTGGGGACGCACCGTCCCCCTCTCCCAGGCTGCGCAGATGGTGACCCTGTCCTCGCTGCGGCCTTCCCACCTCCACCCTCCACCCAGCACCCTGCACCCTGCACGCCGCCACCTCAGGAGGCCAAAGGGGGCTCCCCAGGAGGGTGTGCGGCAGCAGCCACGGGAACCACTCGGAGAGGTAGAGGAAGGCTTGTCAACGGTGTCAGACAGCACTGCCGCCCCGGGCCCAGGCGGAGAGCCAGGAAAGGCCTCCTCCCGCCTCGCCCCGCAGACAGAGCCGCGGGACCCCGCGCCCACCCCGTGGCCCCTGTTCCCCCCAGAGTTTGCCTCCAGAACACGCCTGAGGGTGTCAGCGGACCCATCCAGCCTGGTGTGGCTCCCTCAGGGTCGCCTCCTCTCTTCCTTCCAGACGTCACGCTGGTTCCAACAGGTGCGGCGCACGCACATGAAAACACACACACAAATGTCCAAGCTCATGCACACACGTGCACACTCATGCGTACATGTGCACACAAGCGTGCTCATGTGTTCAGCCACAGCAAGGAGCCCGAGGGCCAGAGCTGCGTGGAGGAGGGCGCACACTCACCTCCGAGACCCCCCCCTCCCCCGCCCGCCCCGGCCATTGCACGGTGCCCGTGCGACAGGCCTGAGCCTTCCTGGATCAGCGCAGGGCGGGGCCCCGCCCACTGCGCACTGTCTCCAGATGAAGCTCCCCCGGGCCACTGCCTAAACTGCCTCCCCCTCACCGTGACCCAGGCACCCTCTAAGCCACCTGCGCAGAGGCCTGGGGGCTGGGCCCCCTTCTTCAGCGGGGGTGGGGGTGGGGATGGGAGGGCAGCAGGGAACGGGCCTGCAGTTCGCCTCTCACTGGTACACGGAGGGTTTGCATTTTAAAGGAAACCTCTGTGACAGGAAGGGGTGTCAGGGAGGACTTGGCTCCCATCCCTGACCCTTCGCCATCCCTCCCCCAGGAGCCCCGAGCATCCTGCAAGCTTGGGGGTCCCCGGCCCCACCGGCACGGCCGCCCTACTGCCCACGGCACCCTGCCTCCACGCTGACCGGCGTCGCCTCCACAGTGGGCATCTCTGTGCCCGTTATTGTCCCCAGTAGTGCTGTCCTCTTAACATCGTCTTTGCCACTTCTCTGCAGGCTGTTCCTTTTCTCAGAAAACACTGCCATTCATAGACGGGCAGCAGACATGCACGGCTAGACCTGTGGGGTCCCGGGCGGACGACCTGCTCAGAGGGCGGCTCCCCGCTCCGACGCTGGCACGTTCCAGCTGCTTCCTTGTAGCAGGCGCCTGGACCTCCTGGCTGTTCATTAGTTGAAAATGGGCCTCTTGGTTTGCTCTTCGGACTCAGGCTGGAGAGGGGAAGGCTGCACTGACGGTGTCTCTAGGGGACCCCAGGCCTGCGTGTTCCCAGCACAAGCCACGTCACAGTTGGTTACGAGCCACACGGACCCGGGGAAGCAGCCGGAACAGCCAACTTCGGATGCCGTGGCTCACGGACCTGGAAATTAGCTGCATCATTGGCCTCGAGTACGAAGGATTTCACCTGCCCTGCCAGCACTTTCCAAGGCACCATGTGGCGCTTCCCCTGAGCCCCCTCCCCCGCACTCAGGTTCTCCCGGAGGTTGTTACAGTCCTGGGAAGCTCGGGAGACAGATGTGAACAAAGGCAAGGCCAGGAGCAGGTGTGCTCGCGTGCGTTTCCAGGGACTGCGGCTCGCAGCCCGTGTTGGAACCCAGCACACGGGCTTGGCCACCGCCTCCCCATCCAGAGAGGCCTCCGATGGAGCGCAGTGCACGCGGCCTTGGCTCATGCTCCGGGGAAGCCTGTCTTCTCAAGGGACCTCCAGCAGGACGGCGGAAACCCAGCGCAAACAAGGCAAGGTCTCAGGGGCCCCAAAGACGCTCAGGGGGAATTACCGTCCGCGTTGTACAAACCTGCTTCCTGTAGTCGCCGCATCTGTGTTTCCTACCTGTGTCTTACAGTCTGGAGAGAGCGCTTCGTGACTCAGGTGTCTGATTAATCAAGGACATGTCATTTGCCTCTGTTTATAGTTAGGTGTATGGGCCACTTATCATTAAAAAATATATATGCCCTGACTGGTGTGGCTCCGTGGGTTGGGCATCCTCCACAAAGCAGAAGGTCGGCTGGTTCGATTCCCTGTCAGGGCTCGTGACTGGGTTGCAGGTTTGGTCCCTGGTCAGGATGCGTGTGAGAAGCAACCGATCGATGTTTCTCTCTGACATTGATGTTTCTCTACTACCTCGATGTTTCTCTACCTCTCTCTCCCCCCCAAAAAAATAAATTAAAAATCTTTTAAAAAATAAATAAGATTTTTTTTCAGAAAACTGCAAAACATTTTTTTTTAAGGCACTATCAGAAGTAAAGTCAAATTCCATCCAGTCAGCATACAGGGGTGGGCAAAGGTAGGCCAATAATGATAATGAGGGATACGGTAATCGATCATAATGCCGGAATAAACTCTGTATTCCACGTACTCACAACGGTAAGCCCTGTGTCCGAGTACGTAGTGCCTTGTATCGCAAACCATTCCAAATGTGAGCGGGGGTTCAGATAACATAACTTTCTCTCGCAGTGCGCGTCGCTGATCAGAGCCGCTGCGTCCGGTGGGGCCGCGGTCGCGCAGTAAACTCCAAGCTGCAGCGGCCGTGCAGCACGGCCCTGGCGTGGGAGCCGGCGCCGGGGCACCGCCGAGGTTGTCCCCGGGCGGGCGGCACGTATTCTGCGTGTGCGACGGAATTGCTCTGCCTCCCAACCCGCAGAAGGGTTCTCCGCGGAGGGTCTGAGCAAAAATAACCTGGATTTTTATAGACGGGTATTTTTTCCCCAGGCCTTGGCCCATAATCTTATTAAATGTAACAGTTCAAAATAAGTTTCCCTGGGAAACTTTGAAAACTCACTCTTGGACAACTTTAAAAACATGGACTTTGAAAATATATGTTATTATTAATTTTCCATGACCAAAATGATTATTACCAAAAAATATCAGAAATATACAATGCTGGAGAACACAATTTGCGAAGTAAATACCCCTCCCTCGTAGAGAAGCACAATCGAGAGTTTTGTGTGTATCCTTTCAGAGGTTTGCATGCATGTTTTTGTATGTCTGTACACACATACACAAACAGGTGTGGTTTTTTTTTAACAAAAAGTGAATTGTATGCTAAGAGACAGGATCTTAATTGTTCTTGCCACAGAAAAGAAATAATCACGTAACAGGATGGAGGTGTCAGCTAACGCTGTGGCGCTGATCATATTGTAATACGAAGGGGACCCCAAAACAATGGAATTTATTTATAAAAATTGTGTACTTATTCTTCCGTGTTTAAACTTCAGTCACCTTCAAAGCATTCTCCATTTGATGCGATACACCTATTGAGATGTTTTTTCCATGGCTCAAAACAGTTTCTGAACTCATCGGTTCTGATGCCTTTTAGTGCTTCTGCCGTTTTTGGTTTCACCTCTTCCTCATCAGCAAAATGTTTCCCTTTGAGGACTTCTTTCAACCAGAGAAACAAAAAACGTCACTCAGAGCAACATGAGGTGAACAGGGCACGGAAGGCCCTCGGTCAGGCCATTTTTGGTCAAAAACTTCTGAACAGTCAGCGCGGCACGGGCAGGTGCACTTGTAAACCACCCGTCATGAAATGGGCAAACATGCTGAAAGAGTCTCAAAAAAAAAAATTCACTGAAGCCGAACGCAGCCTCTCACAACAACGCCCACTGGTGCACGGATGCAGATGGGCTCCTGGAACACTCACCCAGAGGGGAAGCCTGTGCTACAAGGGGCCCGCCCTCCAGAAGATGATTCCAGTGTTTTTTGGGCCCACCCTCATATATATAAATGTATTGCCTCACTGTGTTGTATACCTTAAGCTTATACAATGTTTTGTGCCAATTATGGTTCCTTTTTTTAAGATTTTATTTATTTAATTTTAGAGAGAGGGAAACAGAGGGAGAAAGAGAGGGAGAGAAACATCGATGTGAGAGAGGAACGTCGATCAGTTGCCTCTCACACACTCCCAGCATGGCGACCGGATGAGTAACCCAGGCCTGTGCCCCCCTCCCCCAGGAATAGAACCTGTGACCCCTGGCTTTGTGGGAAGACGCCCGACAACTGAACCACACCAGTCAGGTCAAGAGTTCAGTTTTTTAATGGGAAAAAAACCTGCACTGTAACATAGCAATAACAGTGTGCTATTTTCATTTAAGAATTTTTCGGTTCGTCGAGACCACGGTGTCTGGGCGCCGGGACACAGGACGCCGACTCTGCGCGGGCAGGCGAGGGCCGGGGCCCCGCACCCCAGGAGCAGGGCAGGTGGGCGGCCCGGGGCGTTCGCTGCCGGCACAGGCCTCAGGAGGCACTTCACCAAGATGTTCCTGGAAGTGACTTTGCCCCAGTCCAGGGACTTGCCCAGTCGACACGCCAGTTGGAATTGGACTCCAACAAGAGCTTTGATCCCAAACCCGGGTGAAGTGAGCTACAGCTCGACTGCAAACCAAACAGCCAAAGGGTAGCCGCGCAGCCACACAATGGAAAGCTGCTCTGTCATAAAAAGGAGGGGCTGTCTGGCACCTACTGCCGCCCCGCCGAGCCCTGAGGGCGTGAGGGTAACGGAAACGAGCCGGACACAGAAGGACCGACCCCGCGGGAGGCCACCTACACAGGGGCCCAGCGCAGTCAAACCCACAGAGACAGAGCGTGGGGGGCGGGGCGGGGCGGGGCGGGGCTGGGGGAGGGGGCGGCAGTCGGTGTTCACTGGGGCAGAGCTTCCGTTGGGGAAGATCTGGGAGTCGATGGTGGTGGTGGTCGTGCAACGTTGCGAATGTACTTAACGCTGCTGAACTGTTCGCTTAAAAACGGTCAGCTGTGTGTTAGATATATTCTACCTGGAGAACCAGAGCGGGGTACGCGGGCTGGTTCTTCAGGAGCAGCCTGCACCAACTACTCCGTCACAGGCTCGGCCTCTGTCTTCCCGTGCGTGGCGGTAGAGGCCGGTGCCTTGCGGGGGAGGGAACCCGGCAGATGCAAGGCCTGGTCCCAGCGGCCAGCGCAGGGCTCCACAGAACACCCCGTCGCGCAGCATGAACCGAATTGCTCTTAAAGCTTCCCAGTTTGCTTTTCTAGAACCGAAGCCCATGACGTTCACACGCTCAGAACCAGACACTCCAGCGGACAGAAGAGGCCCCAGGCCGCGGGCAAGGCTGGCCCCCGCGCAGATGCCCACACTGATTCCCACACCGATTCCATGGGAAACACTGGGCACCAAGGGCCCCCCGGCAGCCACCTCGTGCCACACAGAGGCAGCGCCTTGCGGTGGCGCCCCCAGGGCCCCACCCCACCTCTGAGCCGGAGCTCCTGCGGGAGCTGGAGAAGGCTCGACTTGCCAGGGGCTCGGCCGCCTGTTTTCAGACAAAGCAGCAAAATGAAGAATGCGGCCGGAGAAGTGAGGAGAGAGCCTCCACAGTGGGTAGGGGCTGTGACCAAATGCAGGAATTCGGAGAATTCTGCAGCCCCCTCAGAACGACCGGCTTCTGAGGCTGCACCCCCCAGTCTGGGCTCCCACTTTCCAAGGGGGGGGGGGCAGGTGAAGGGAAAGGGGATTCCAGAGCAAAGGACGAAGGTCTGGACAGCCGAGCGTCTGAAGAACAGAGGCCCAGGACGCGCCGCTGCCGCCAGCGGGCCAGCGGACTCTCCGAGCCGTCAGTGAGGGGTCCGCGGCACTTTCACACTCCTCGCCAGGGGAGGATGTGGTCTTAAGGAAGGTGAGGTGGTGGCCCGGGTCCCCGCCGGGGAGCCAGCTGGGTCCGCTCAGGTGCACACGCCTTTCCTGAGCACCCGCAGCTGTGCCCAGTTCGGAAGCAGAAATAGGCACGTGGTCTGTCCCGGCTGCGGGCAAAGGGCGCTCTCGTTGGACTGTGACAGGCAGGGAGCAAGGACCTGTCCAAGGGCCACCCCCCCAGCGAAACGGGGACAAAATGGCACTTGCTCCGTTAAAATCATCAGCCAGGGGCCGGGGCAGAGCAAGGCTGCAGGACCACCAGGGGTTCCCTCGGCGCCCGGGCCGGTGGAGGGGTCGGAATCCCTGGCCCCACACCCGGGAACTTCGCAAACGGGGCCGGTGAGAGGCGATGGTACGCGAACGAACAGGGGCTGCAAGGACAGAGCTCGTGCCTCCGGGCCCACCGAGCAGGGGCGGCGCGTCGGCAGGCCTGGGCTGCGTTTCAGGGCGGCCCTTCACAGAGACCCCGTCCCAGGGAAGCGTGCGCGGGGAGACTGGCTGCAGCCGGCACGCCCGGCCCACGGCCGCCCGGGCCCCTGGGGCGGCTTTCACAATTACAGACTCCGACTGGAGCCGGACTCAGCCAGGCCTGGGAGCAATGTCCCAAACTTTGGGGTGCGTCAGAAATCCTCAGGGTGTGGGGCAGCCTCCGCCCCAAGGACGCTGATTCCAGACGGGGGGATCCGCGCTTCGAGGAAGATTTCCAGGCGGTTCCGAAGCAGCAGTCTGGGACCCCGTGTGGAGAAGCTCTGCGTGTGGCTGCCTCTCCCGTCCTGTGAGGAGATGAGGGTGGGGAGGAGGTGGGGCTCCGTCCCCCGCATCCCGGGATCCGTCGGCGCTGGCATCTGAGGTCAGCAGCCTGGGCCTGAGCCACCTGCCCTTTCTGTGCAGGTCCTGTTTGTCTGCTGACCTCGGATGGGGCGTGCGCTCTGAACGGTCGCATCCAAGGTAATGTTGACGGTAATGTATCAGGCTCAACGGTGACAACTGACTCCAGGTGAGGGGCTGGAGGCGAATTAAGCACTACTTGCTTCCATGTGGGAGCAACTGAAGGAGGCACAGCCTGTGTGCACTGAACCAGCTTTTTAATCTCCCCCCGACTCCCCCTCACCCCCCTCGGAGGCTGTCTGTCCGCTGTGCGGGTCATCGAAACGAAGCATAGAGATCGCGTAGGCCGACGTCACCCCCGCCGGCAGTAGGGGTGCTCGCCGGCTGCTGGGGTTCGATCCTGACACGACCCTATGTGTTCACTGTGCCACATAAAGGCATTGTTTGGCCAGGACTTGAGAATTTAAAAAACGAAAACAAAAACCGAACTTCACCACGGACAGTTTAAGAAACACTGCTGTGAAGACAATTCCACAAGCGGGTGGGAAAGCGTGCGTGTGTGTGCGTGTGCGTGGGAGTGGGGGTCAAACGCAAGGGAAAGGATAAAACGGTTCCTTTTCAGCCACAAAAACACTATTGTGTTGGGTAATTACATATTGCATAGTTTCCATGATAAACGAAAACATTTGTTTCCATTTTGGTGGAAATGAGGACAAACCTCTTCCCCTTCCGGAGCCAGCCCTGCGGCCTGGCCAGCGAGCTCCGAGCCAGTGCGAGGGCTGGGACTCCAGGGCGAACCCGCCCGAGACCCCTGTGCCCCCACAGTGCCAAAGCCAGCTGTTTAGGGGCTCAGACCACAAGCCCCCACTGCCCCCTGCTCCTCCCTCGCCCCGGTCACGCCCGTGTGCGCGGAAACCTTTCGCCCGCAGAAAGCACCTAACTGGGGGCTCCATGGTCCACCGAGACCCTCAGCACTGCCGCCCTCGCTTCCGCCCAGCGGGCAGAAAGCCAGTTCCCCTTCCTTTGCAATCGACTCCTCTGGGGCCTGGGCGTCGAACGTCAGTTTTCATTTGCTTCTGCCACAAAAGTGACCGACATGGGTTTTTCCCAGTTGTCCATGTTCATGATGAACGTCGGTCACATGAGAAAGTGGCTCGGGGCAGACGGGCGCCCAGCAGCCGACTCCGGGCCTCAGGCTCCACGCAGGAGCCGTGGAATTTAGGGTCAGAGCTGTGGGGCCTCGGGGTGTTGTCCGCCCCACGCGGCAGTGCTCAGGGTGAGCGGGGCGCGGCCGGGGAGGCGTCTGCGGGCAGGGGACGCAGGCTGTCCCCGTGACTGGCCCCAGGAGGGGTGGCGAGCAGCAGGGAAATGCGTGGGATGTGTCACCCCGGGATTTTTTGAACTTCAAGTTGATTCGTCTGCTCCGACTTGTAAACCATCGAGAACTTCCTCCTCCCCTCCCAGCATCCTTCTCAATGTGGCTTCTGGGTGACCAGCTGTGTCTGTTGAGTCTCACTGTCCTGGGACTGGAGTAGAAATGAGTCCCCCTGCGGGGACGTCTGGCTGGCCCTGCGGGGCCCCCTGCCCAGTGGGGGGGGGGGTGACCGCTCTGCGGTTTCCCACGTGCCTGCCTCCTGCGGAGGATCTTTGCTGGGAACCCTGCAGAAACAGATGCTGCCGACGTGCGACACGCGACGTGAGCCGGGGAGGGGGCCACCATTCCGACTGTAATGGGGCACAGCCAGGGCCCCCCCCAAAGGGTATTTGTAACGGGGTCCAGAGATTGGGGCGTCCAAGAAAAATATATTCTCCCCACCCCAGGGCGGGCTGCCATGGGGGATGGGAGCCTCGAGCATGGCCTTTGAGAGTCATTCTGCATGTCAATAACAGGATAGCTTTGTTCCTCATATGCAAAGAGGGTTATTTTGCATGTCACCAAAGCTAATCAGGAAGGTTTAAAAGACTTAATGCAGAAAATGTAACTGGGGAGGGAAGGAGGAGAGACAGGGGCCTGCGGGAGAGAACAAGGCACACAGACTCTGGGGAACAGCGTGAAGACCACGCGGGAAGAAAGAGGGGAGAAAGGACTCTTGCTCGTGGGCCCTGAGAGGGTGCCGCATGGTTACGGATTAAGAGCTGGAGATCGCGGCGACGCAGCGGAGGGTGCTGAGACCCGCGAGAGGCCTGCCCAGCCAAGCCCCGGACTCTGTTCTTTTCCTTCTGGAGGGCGGCGCCCCTGACTGGCCTGACTGGCCTGACTGGGCAAAGGGGGGAAGGCAGGACGGTGTGTGTGCTGGTGGTTGTTTTAAAGGGATTTTGAGGTTTAAGAGCGACATTTAGCCATTCATCAAACCTGTATAACTTTTGAATAAATAGGTCCTTTCCTTTTCCCCAAACTCTGCCATTCAGAGCCCTCATTCCAAGGGCGGGGGGCAAAGGCCCCACAACCGAGGGGCCCGGGGAAGGGGGGGGCGTCGTTTCGGTCATAGCATCTGGGCACCCCCCCTCCACGGGTCCATTTCTTCGGTATCACGATGACCAACGGGCAGGCGCGCTGGCCTCCATCTGGCCTGCGGCCCAGGCCAGCCTGGGTTCCTCTGCTTTGGGTTCTTGGGGGGCCCACCTACGAGGCCCGCAACCCCCGCTCCCCAAGAAGACGGGGCACCAAGGGGCCCTGCGCTCCCTCCCACACAGCGCATGGCGTCGTGGGGCCCAAAACCCAACACGCGGCTGGGCTGTCCTCCCACACGCCCACCGCGGCCCACGCCCCCCACACCCGCTGCCCTGGCCGGTCTAACGCCAAGGCAACGGCCGCTCCGCTCGGCCGGCCCAGAGCCACACCAGGGGGGCCGCCCTCCCTGCCCACAGCACACCCAGCTCACGCTCACCCGCTCACACTCACCCTCACAGGTTCACGCTCACCTGCTCACACCCACAAACACCTGCTCAAACACACTTGCTCACCCCCTCAGGCATCTGCTCACTTAAGCACGTGTGTTCACATGGCGTACATGTGTGCACTAGCACGTTCACACCCACACATGCACGTGCATGCCCACGCACACACTCACGTGCGCCTTTTTACACAGCAGCCGTCTGCAGCGAGAAGAGCCGGAGCTGCCCATTCTGAGTGCGAGCACCTTCTTGGGAGCCAGCGCGCGCTGGGGTTTGCACCGTTTGGGACAAGAGGCCCTCCGAGCAAAACGTTCTGTGCCCACCTCCCGCATGTCACATTCCAGGGGCGACAGCCAGAGGCCAGGACGAGCCCCCTATCAAGGAGCCGGGGCGGGGCGCCGGGAGGGGAGGGCAGGAGGCGCGGGCGCGGCGGTGGGCTCGCTCATGCGTGGAGGCGGGGCCGTGGCGTCTCAGGGGCTGCTCCTCTGCGCAGCGAAACCGCCTCCTCTTCGAGACCAGGCAGGGTGGCCTGTCCGGCGCGAGCGCGTGGCCTCCGGGCGGGGGCTACGCCTCCGCCGCCTGCAGCTCCCTCAGCGCAGCCTGGAGGAGGTGCCGGAGCCTCCGGAGCAGGGCGGGCGCGGCGCTCCGGGGGCCGCCGGGGTCGGCGCAGTCCTGCACCGCCTCTCGCAGCTGCCGCTGGAGCCGGGAGGAGACGGCGGAGCTCCTGAGAGTCGCGGGGAACCAGTGTCGGAATATCTTGTCACAGACCACCTGGGGGAAGGGCAGTGGGACATTAGCTCGGGGCAGCGAACACCCCCGGGAGCCCCCCAGCCCGTGAGGGGTCCTTCGAGACCTCAGCTTTGCTCCCAATGTCCCCCCAAGGGCCTCGGGGTTGGGGGCCTGCAGATGTGCCTGGACTCAGCCCCATGAGTAAGCCTCCCATCAGGGACACGGTTGCCTCATAGCAGGAGGAAAATTCCTTTTCTGGCCTCGAGCAAGTGGGGGGAGTTCTGGTGCCACCTCACAAAGGACGGGAGTGTGTCTGAAGACACGGGGAGCAGAGAGTCACAGGCCTCGACCGCTGCGTAGGAGCGGCCCGCTCGGCCGCCAGCGGTCACAGGACCTGCGATAACCAGGGCAGGGAGTCCTGCCAGTGCAAGGACATTCAGTGAGGAGCGGCGTGCAAATGCGGCAGCTCCTGGAGGCTCGTGGGCAAAAGGCAGGTGGAGGAGGAAGGCTGAGGGCCCAGGCTCCCTGAAGAGGCCTCTGAAATGCTTCAGGAGCAGAAGTGAAAATTCAGCCACCATCTTGCGGCCTTTTGTTCTAACAGGGCACAGAACCCACGGGCGCTGGAGACCCCTTTGCATTCTCTTTTCACACCTGCCGTTCATGTGCAGCTTTCCGCCTCCGCGCCCACGTCCCCGCCCCCGGGGCAGGAGACGGGCCAGGCAGGCATCGCTCGCCTGCCGCGATTTCCTACAGCGCGCTCAGCGCACGCTCCGCGTGAGCCTCGTTTAACAAATGCCTCTTCCACAGAGTCAACTTTAACTTCCTCTTCCCAGGGCCTGCGAGGGCGAGGGCTCTTTTGAAAAACAAGTTATCTTGTTTCTTTTTTGAATTGCTAATATATTTTCATGGGCAAAAAAAAATGTCCCAAAAGATGGACTGTCATCGTTGTCTCCGCCCCGTCCTGAGAGCCAGACGCCGAGCTCCAGCTCCCTGAACATCCTCCTAGAGAGTCTGCGTGCACAGCGGGGACTGCGAGTCCTTTGCATGTCCCTCTCCGTAAGCAGGTGTATGGCGCACTGTGCCCTGCAGCTTCCGTTCCCACTCAGCGGAGGGTCCGGGAGCTTTTCACATAGCTCCTCAGAAAGACCTCCCGTTAGTTTCAATGGCTGCACCACAAATGTGCAGATGTATCACAAATTTATTATTTAGCTAGTCCCCTATTGGTGGAAATGGAGGTTGTCTGCTAACTCTTACTGTTCTGAACAACGCTGCAATAAGCAGCTTGCATATATATGCCATTTTTACAGGTAGCTAAATTTCTAGAAATGGAACTTCTGGGCCCAAGAGCATGTGCACTTTTTGTTTTGATGGATCTTGCCAAGTGGACCTCATAAACGTTGTGCTGAGTTACACACGCACAGCAAATACGGTGAGGATGCTCGCTCCCCGTATGCCCTCGCCAGCACACGTGCTCTTTCATTTGTGCCAATAATGGGCGACGAGGTTTACTCTGCGTTGTCCTGATCAGTCAGGAGGGAAGCTATTCCTGCCTCCTTTCCGGTCACGGTCAGGTTGATACGCTTTGCCCCTGTACCACCAGATGGCTGGCCCTTTTTGTATTAATGTGTGGATGCTCTTCACATTTAAGGACTTCGCCCCTTGCTCTGTGGGTTTCCAGGCGAGTGGACTCTAAGAGGGAGGTCTGCACGCGAAGAGTCACTGAGGGGTGTCCTTGGGGACCGCGCTCCCCCGGAAGCGCGAGAGGAGCTGAGTGGCTGGTGCTGGGTCGTCTGCTGCCCTGCCGGGTCGTCTTCATCGAGGCAGGGGCTGGGCTCAGCAGGCAGCCCACCCCGCTCACCAGGCACCAGACACTGCCCGGGGACATGGGGCAGCCAGGCAAAGCAGCTCTGCGGGCTGAGGACAGCCCTGGGGACACTCTCAGAGCCCCTGGAGGTGTGGGATTAGGGCCTTCACTTGCCTCGTAATGGATCTGTAAGAGCCCTGTATGGAGCAGGCGGGGCCAAAGGAGGCTTACAGTCGTGAAGAAGAAACAGAGCTTGTTCTTGTATTATTGTTTATTAATTATTGTATTGTTTTCCAGGCAAACCACTGTAAACCTGCTTTTGCCCCACCCTGTGTTACGAATAGGAACCTTAGTCTCTCATCACGTGGCAAAGGACAGGTGTTCACGTGCCCACTTCGTGGGCTGAGGTCGCAGGCAGCTGATGCTCTGGGGGAAGCCGTGGTGTCCCCACAGCGGAGATAGAATGACTTCCCTGCAGCCGCACCCAGGGTGCGAGTGCCCAGGAAGTTAAAGAGGCTTGGGGGCGGGGGGGGGGCTTCTGCCCGGCGGGGCCCAGAAACTGCAAATTCACAGCCCCTGCCTGGGTCTCCCGAGAGCAGCCCTCCCGCGCGGCGCGGCACCGCGCTCTGGCCCGCTCCACCCCCAGCTCGCATCACCTGCTCCGCCACCGGCCGGAGTCACCGGGTCTGCACCGGTCACGCCGACCCTTCCGGCTGGAGGGCCGTAGGGAGGAACAGCTGCAGAAAGGTGAGAAACAGGGCGGGAGGCGAGGGGGTGGGGGGGGGCCAGTGCTAGGCAGGGCACAGCGCGAGCTCTGCCTGCTTGTGATCTACACCTAGGAGCTCAGGCTCATCCACACCCTCCTGGGAGCGCAGGTGAGGGCCACGGGCAGGCAACTTCCGCCCAACAAAGAGCGTTCCCGCCGGCGGGCGTGGGGCCTCCCTGACTCCAGACCCGACCCGAGTGTCGGAACCAGCTCCGATTCCTGCCTTCCGCTGATTTCCGGACTTAGGGCACGTGTTCCCTCTGCTATTGCCCACCTGGGGGCCCTAACCCCTCCCCTGTCTGGGCTGAGGCGTCCGTCCAACCTCTGGGGTTTGGCCAGTTTTCGGGACAGCTTTGCAGTCTTTTCATTCTTAGTGCTCACCGTGTGTGTGTGTGTGTGTGTGTGTATGCAGAAAGTAGATCCAGAGAGAAGAGCCCTCTTGCTGAGAGCAGGGGACAGGGCGGGGGGGCAGGCTGTCTTTGCTGGGAACTGCATCCATAGGACCTCATGGTGTCACTTGGCCAACGACCCGACGGGGCAGGCAACAAAGAAGCAGTGACCACCTGTCCCTGATCATCCCCGCCCCAGCTCACGGGGACCCAGGGGGCACAGGGAGGGGGCCGCCTGCATGGACGGGGCGCCGCAGCACCGCCCCTCACCTGCAGGTTGCTGTTGACTCTCTGTGCGCCACACCTGTTGACTCGCAAATCACACCTTGAAAAACAGTCAAAGAAATTGCAGTCTTCGTCTCCCGTGCAATTCTGCTCGAGAATCTCCCTCATTTTAGGCTCAAAAAAGGCCATGTCCACGTCGATAGCCACCACCTGCAACCAAACAGCACAGGGTAACTAAGGGCAGCCGGCTCAGCGCTCAGGGAGGCCCCGCGGCTCTGAGTCCGCCTCCGCATGGGACCGGACGTCCCGGGGCTGCGGGCCTCAGAGCTCTGCAGCCAGCGGCCAAGCCGGCCGCCCTGGGAAGCGCGGCTTTGCTCCCCTCACAGTGGCGTAGACTCTGACTCTGCTGCATGGCTTTTACAGTGAGAAGGGCCGCGCTGTCCCTCGTGAAAGCCTACGGTCGGGAACCCTGGAGTGCGGGGGGTCCGGCCTCGTGGCGTCTCGGGGCCACACTGGAAGAAGGAGAATTGTCTTGGACCACACATGCAATACACTGCTACACATCATCACAAAAAAACTCACAATGTTTTAAGTAAATTTACGATTTTGTGTTGGGCCGAATTCACAGCCGTCCTGGGCCGCATGCGGCCTGGGGGCTGCGGGCCGAAGCCTGTCCCTTTCCGTCCTTCAGCGTTTCTCAGCCTTCCAAGTAGTGCCCTGGAATGTCTTCGGAATGAATTGCCCCCCTCCTGGCTTTACCACTTTGGTCGCTGACCTCCACGGGTCAGGATGACGAAGCAGTGAGCTCAGGTTGGCCACCCCCGCGAACAGAAGCAATACGAGGAAACCGCATCCGAGAGGCAGGTCGCGGGGCGCGATGGTGAAGAGGAGGCGGACAGTACCCCAGCTGCCTGCTGGTGGCGTCTCTGTGACCGGAGTCAACGGCTTTGTCCCTGACTCTTTGGACGGGCACCAGGGGTTGTACGTGTTGTGGGGGGCGGGGGGGATTGCAGTGTCAAAGTCCTCGAATTCCGGTTGAGGCGTGTGGAGCTTGATCCCACGTCAGACGCCACATCCTGTTGGTGCGCGGATGGAGATCCCTGGAATTTCAGATTTATCTTCTTGGCTCCCAACCAAAGAGGCGTCAAAACCACAAGACTAACATCTAAATTATGCAGATTTCCCTTCATCACCTGAATTTTTAAAAAAAGATGAGCTCAAACCTGAGAAAACCTGGAGTCGGCCCAAATCAAGCAGTTCATAGCTTCAAGGTATTAAAAAGCTATTAAAAGACTTGATGAATTCAAGGGAGACTGCATCTCACAAGCCTTCACAGGTCCCCCCTTCCTTCTCCCGTCCGTAGCCCCTCCAGAAAGGGGTCCTTTGTTTTGGTTTCTCACTCAGGATTGATGCTGGAAGGCAAGAAATTTTCTTGGGGCCTATTCAGGAAAACGGAGGAGGGAAAATCGTTTATTTCAAAATATGGGGAGAATAACCAAAAAAGAAAAACAGGGAAGCGTTTCGGTGTTAAGAGCTTTGCTTAATTACTAATCCAGGCACAGCAAACAGAAATTATCATTTTAATCAGTTTTTCCTGTCTCATTATTTAGCCAAAAGAAATAGCTCACTTCATTACTTGCACTGGCTAATAGACTGAAAAGGGATCAGGTTATGCTAATGACCGGTCGGCCTTCTAGGACCGGATTGGCCTGCAAGGCCCCCCTGTTCCCCCCGCGGTTTCTGGCCCTGCCCCCGGATTCCCGGGCCCCAGATGGAGTTTCAGCTCCTTGCAGTTTCTCCCCCTTACATTTCTGATGGCTCCCTTCTCCTCTCCCAGGAGAGCCAGATTTATTTTTTAATTTTTCTGCAAAGCAGAAGGGGGTGCCAGCCATTGTGCGCAGAACCGTAAGCACCTGAAACAGAAACGGCGACTCAACGAATCAGAAAGCCTGCGTGAGGCCTCTTACCCTGCACCCGGAGAGCCCTGAGCCCCCCGTGGGGAGGGACCCGGCCTGCACCGCCTTCAGACGGCACCTCGGCCTCAGCCTAGAAGGGACAGGTCATTCCGTTACCCTTGGAAAGCGTGGCTCTGGGACAGGAAATGTGTCACCTGCTCGGAAGGAGCCCTTGCTGGCAAACGCAGTGATGCTTTGTGCTTGTTTGGGGGTAAACCGTCAGCACCTGTGAGTGGGGACCCGCAGGGGTGCACTGCTTCAGTCATGGGTTCTTCCCACCCCCTCCTGCCGCCTGGGCAGCTGCGACAGGGCCCAGAGGGAGGCCCCGCTGTGGTCCCTGAGCGGGAGCGCAGCAGGAACACCTGCAGGCTTGTCTCCCAGACACAGATTGCCACATCCATCCCCGAGTGTCCGACGCGGGAGCGCGGAGGCCGACGCCTCCGCAAGGCATGTCTGTCCCTCACGGAAGGCGCCCGAATGCCAGGCGTCTCTCGAGAAGTCTAACCCGCGGAAGGGAAGCTCCCTAGAACCGCCAGGAAGGAAGGGCTAGAAAGCGCTGCACGTTGCCACGGGGCCTGGGCAGTTTGAAGACAGTGTCCCCAACTGGGTTGTTGTCCTAAAGCCCGCAGACGCCGCCCTCCCCGTGACCGCTGAGGACGTCCCGCTGCTCTCAGCGAGGACGGGCTTTGCAGGGGAAACCAGGACAGCCCTCAGGGAGGACCCACCCGGTCGCGGGCCCGGGTCCCTGCTGTCCCCGCCTGTCATCACAGTCCCCCTCACCCACGGTGGGGAGGGGTGCATGAACCCCCTGAGTTCTCACGAATGCAGCGCCGGAAGGGCGGGCTGTCCAGACTAGAAGCCTGCGTCATGCTGCTGTGCTTCCCAGGATTTCAGAAATTCTGTCACTGATGACCCCAAAACCCGCCCAGGACACCGCCCCCCTCCCCCCAGAGCACTCACCGTGAGGTCCTGCCTGATGGCGAAGTTCTCGGGCTTGACGTCACAGAGGTGGAGGCGGTGGGAGAAGCCGTGGTCGAACTGCCTCACCAGGTCCAGGAAGCTGAGCGCCACGTCGCTGACGGCCTGGGCCCGGCCCCGGGGGGCCCCGTCCAGGGGGAAGAGGGTCCCGTGGTGGGCGCTGCCCGCCGCCAGGTACTCCACGGCGTAGAAGTGGCCGCAGGAGCCCAGCACAGGCAGGGCGTGTGGGCTCAGCCCCCGCAGCACGCTGAGCAGGACGAACTCCTCCTGCTGTACCAGGGACCACAGGCTGGCCAGCTGGCCCCGCCACCGCAGGCCCCGGCGGCCCGGCCACAGCGGCCCCAGGCTGCGCGCGGACAGCTCCAGGCCCAGGGCGCTCCGCACCTCCCCAGCCACCAGCAGCAGCAGCTCTGCCTCCGGGACGGCCGGGCCCCCGTCCTCGGTCGGGCCCCCGAGCAGGCCGGGCGGCCGGAAGCTGGAGAAGGCTTCCTCCTTGGACTTGAGGACGACGGGGCGGCCGCGCCAGTCCGCCTGCAGCACCTTCTTGCCCCTGTCGTAGTAGAGACAGCGCCGGTACAGCAGCTTCCCCGCCACACACAGGTCCTCGCAGAGGTCGCCCGCCAGCACCCCGCCCTGGTAGTCCCGGCACTGGAAGGGAGGGACAGTGGTCAGGGTCACAGCACGGGGGGGGGGGCGGCGGGGGAGACAGGGAAAGAGCCCAGGGCGCTCCCTGCGCTCAGGACGCTCCTAACAGCCGTTGAAACCTGGCAAATGCGAGCCACAGAGGCTCTTCAGGGCAGTGAGCGATTGAAGGAAAGACGGAAAGGTGACTCATTTTCATGTTTTCCAGCCAGACCCAGGGCTAGGTCCTCAGAATCAACACCCAGGGGGAGAAGGGGTCTCCACCGTCCAGCTGGGCGGTGCGGGAACGGCGGTGTGCCGCCGGGGTTCGGCCTTCTCGGCTGCCAGGGAGAGGGCGGGCCAGGTGGCAGGGCCGCTGAGGGCTTGTGAGCCCATCCATCCAGGGACAGCTGAGTCCGATCTCGGGAGCGGGGACCTGAGGCCACAGGCCAGGCCCTTACGCTGGCGTGGCCCGGGAGGCTCCCGGAGGGTCGCAGGGGTCAGGGAACTGGCGGCAGAAAACGGGAGTCAGAATAGGCCTCACGGCTGCTAGTGTCTGCAGGACCAGAGAGGGGACGTCACCAGGGACGCACTTCAGAAGGGAGGGACCGCGTGGGCTCAGCTGTGGGCGGGGAGGGAGCGTTTGGCTGTGGGTTGTGGTGAGGCAGGCGCCCGGGAGCCCTCAGGCGGGGCATTTCTCCTCACCTTCGGGGTCCTTCTGATGGGCGCCACGCGAGGAGACCTGTGACCCCCCAGCACACTGCCATCACCCCTGAGGAGACGGTCAGCCAGGCTCTGACAACGGACCCGCTGGGGGAACGGCCACAGGCAAGGCCCACCGGCCTCAGCCGCACCTGGCCACCTCCCAGTGAGCAACGCCACCTTCCGAACTTAGCGCCATGTGCGCGAGCTGAGCCGTGGTCCGACGACGGGCCAGGCCCCGCGGTTCACAGAACAGAAGCGGCCGCCTTCCCACCCCATCAATGACAGGGCAGCATGAGATGGCAGGGGCATGGCCAGGCGCGGTGGGCGGGAGACTGGGTTTGCCCCCGGGCTCTGCCCCTCACTGGGTGTGTGGCTCGTCTTCAAATCCGTAATGAGGGACGATAAAGCCGTGTCTCAGGAAGCCTGTGAAGGTCAACCAAGGTCACGGGTGCGGAGGACGTGTCGCCTCAGAGAATGCTCGTTTCTCAGCTGGTCCTGGTCACTAGAAGCCAGGGGCCAGGAAGGCATCTTCCTGGAGAGATGCATCTGAGCTCAGTTTTGAAAGAGATTGCAAGCCTGCCTCGCAGACAAGGAGGGTGAGGGCAGCTCGGCCACGGGGACTTCGCCGGCGCCATGATGCAGTTGCAGAGTCACGTGGGGCGGTCAAAGGACCGGGCCGGTTCACGGTGTGGAGAGCAAGGCCAGATCGCGGGCCTGCAGGCAGCAGACCGGGGTGTGTGATCCAAACTGAGATTCCTCCGTCTCCACCTGCTACATACACTTGCTTTCTGCCCTGCAGAGGTCAGATCCGCCTTCCCCGGCAGCCCCCCCCCGCCCCCCTCTGTCCCGGGCTCTCACTGAAGGATCCCCCCAAGTCACTTGCTCACTGACCCCTGCCCCCGCCCCGCGGGCTCCCCACAGCTCAGCCTCCCCTGCAAAGCTGGATGGGAATCAGATTCAAATCGAACTGAAACCTGTACAAGAGTTGCCCCTGCACATTTGGAAGGAATTCCCCAACAGGAGTTGCAAGATATTTTGAACAGTGGTCTACTCATTGAATTTGGCATCTGACCTATTGATTTGGGAGGGGAACATTAATGTCAGCTATTTTCTGAGGATCAGCACATTGAGGCCTAAGGGATGAGGGGTCAGGCATCGGAAAGCCCAGGAAACAGAGCGCGGTGCCCGGTGGGCTCTGAGGGCTATGACGGACTTCCGGAGCTCCGTGACCTTATCACAGGAGGCTGTTCCCCTGAGAGCCAAGCACACACAATGCAGTTATTATGCAGCTGTTCTTCGTTATCATCCTTTAGGGTGGAGGACTTCGGCCTTCCGGTTCCTATGCCTCTTACGCAGGATGCAAATGAACATAACCTCGGTCCACTCCGGCTATTTCAGTCCCCAGTGTTAGAGTGTGTCCCCAGGGTCTCACGCATGTCTGTGCCTACTCCACACAGAGAAAGGTTTAATCTAGCATTAAAGAAAAAGAAAAGAAAGCAAACCTAACGTGTAAGTTATGAGGTTACAAACTAATTAATAATTGTCATCATGTTAGAGACAATCATGACATTACTTTATCAGCAGCAGGTCCTATTGGAGTAGCTATTTGTAACTAAAAAAAAGTGATTTTATTTACATTTTTAAAATCAGTTTTCTCTGAAACGAGGCGGTCCTAAGTGCCAGTTTGAAGACAGGTACGTTTCTGTGCCCCAATGTGTGTGCTCACAAAATCCACAGGAATAGGCTGGGGGGAGGGCGTGTGAAGGCTCGTTGAAGCTAAGCGGCCTTCTCTAATCACATGAACTCACAGTGCGCTTGTGCTTCCTGCGGGTCACGCAGATGAGCAAACGCACTCTGTCAGCGCACGCGGCTCTGCAGGAAGCGCCCCCAGCGGTTGCCGAATCTCTCCAGTTCGTGTCGCGCTTCGCAGGCGAAAGCAAAACCTGTCCGCTCCGGTTGGAGCACCGCTTGACAGGTCTCAGAAGTCACATCTCAGGTCTCGATTTTCTTTCGCGTGTTTCCTTTGTCTTAAAGGAGCATTTCGTTCCTACATGCTCAGCAACCATCACGTCGCAGGATGGGGTTCCTGGCCCAGCAGCGACCTGTGCGCTGCAGAATCTCCATGCACGTGGCCCATCCCCGGGGCAACCCTTCTTGGCCCTGGACGGCTTCCAGGGGTGTCCAGCCGTTTGGCGTCTCGGGGCCACACTGGAAGAAGAGTTGTCTTGGGCCACCCATTAAATACATTGCAACACGTCATCACAAAAAATCTCATAATGTTTTAAGTAAATTTACGATTTTCTATTGGGCCGCATTCATAGCCATTCTGAAACGCACGTGGCCCGCGCGCCACGGGTTGGACACCCCTTGGACAATGTGCGCGATGCACGCGGACGAAGCGCACAGAACAGAGTCGTTCTCTGCTGCAAGGTCTCCCTGGGCATGTGCCCTGGATGCTGTGGTCCCACGGGGGCCCGGGGTTCCCATCACAGCAAAGAAAGAAGGGCCTGTCCTGACAAAGAGGAACCTCGAATGTAGACAACGAAGTGAAAGCACATCGAGCCTAACCAGCAGAAAGGGAATTCAGCCTCTGAACAACAGCGTCTGTGGGAATCCTCTGAGATGCTTTGAAAGTGATACGCTGTGGAGGGTGAAATGTACCCAGCTGTTCCTGACAGTTCTCGTCATGGAGGAAGCCACTCGCTGTCACGGGGTGTCTGCCATCAGCCAGCACAGGGCTCACCCTGGCTCCCCACTCCCGCACCCACTGCATGAATCAGGGCTCCGCGTCACCATCTGCGAAATGGGGCAGTCAAAGCCACACCTCCCTGGGGCTGTAGAGGGGACTAAGTGAGAGGATGCACGCGAAACTGCTTAGCGCGGAGCCCACCCAGCAGGGCAGACAGGCACCGTGGCCCAGCCCTCTGCGCTCCCACCGCTGCTGCGTGGGGAGCTCTGCCGCAGGGCAGAGGCAGGTCCTGGATTCTCCGGCGGCCCAGGGCCGGTCCGCTGGGAGAGCGGGAGCCTCCAGGTCATGCACTCTGGACAGCAGGGCCGCGGAAACCTCGCAGCGAGGCCGAAGAGGGCACGGGGGTGTCTTGATTACGGGATGTGCTGAAAAGCTACCGTAAAGAGTGCGCTGCAGCCCGAGTAGAAAAATGCAAAGCTCTCCGACCCAGGGCTCGACTCTCTGGAAAGAGTCCAGCGGGCTCTTCCAGGGTCGGGGAGTGTGGTGGGCTTCCTCAGGAGTCGGTGGGCTTGGGGTCGCAGCAAGCCTGGCTCCCAGCTCCTCCGCGTCACCCTGCGCGCCAGGGCCGGGAACCCCGGGACCTTGCCCACGGCTCTGCGACAGTTGCTGAAGCCAGGGCAGGGGCGGGGATGGGGTGGTATCGCGGGGACAGGGGGCTCCCTGTGGCTCAGCTCAGTTACTCCTTCTGTGCTCTGGTATTCAGAGGGAAGCTAATGAGAGTCTGGAGGCCAGTCAGGAAACTCACAGCCAGCTTCATTATTGAGGATAAAAGCCGGGCAGAATGAATTGAAAGTGCTCAGGGAGCCCAGAGACAGAAGCTCGATTCAGCCCGAGCCCTGTGAGGCCCCCTTGCCAGCCTCCGCGGGCGGCCGGGCCCAGCAGCCCGGGTTGGCAGACTAAGGGCAAGTTCAGACCTCGGGCCAGCGCAGGCGGCCCTGGGTCGCGGGGAGCCGGGCGCTGCGCAGGGCCCTCCACAGCATGTCCAAGGGGAGAAGGTAGGAAAGGTCGCGGCAGGGAGAGAGGGGGAGACAGTCAGGTCCTGAGCTCATGGGAGGGGTCATGGCTTCCAACAAGGCGCCCGAATGATGCACCGCAAAAAGTCGGCTCACTGAGACAGCAGCAGTGAATTTGAGGAAGAGAAGCCTGGCATCTCAAATGTGTTCTTTTGGCGATAGGAAAGGGGGAGACCTTCGGGGTGGGACCGACCTGTTCAGCTTTATGTCAGGCTAGAAACGACCCCGTATGGCTGCCATTGGAGATGTATTGGTAGAAGCTCTGCTCAGAACTGGTTTTTAACTCACGAGCTGAAATGCTGGGAACACTATGAAGAGCAATTACTGAAATTATATTAGGCTATTTCATTTCCATTCAGCCTTTTCCCACTCAACCAAAGGTAAATACATGAAAAATGGGATTCGTTTTTCACTTTCTGAAAGATTTTTATGTTATTTTTTGTAAACAGAAGTATTCCATCCTGGCCAAACTATTAATCTTTGTTCACTATAAATTGTTGACCAGTCCCCCCAAAATGAAAGGAATTTTCTAGAGGGGTTACTGAGAAAATAAACGGGCTCACATAACTTAAAGAAAGCTTGATAGGACGCCGGTGTAACAGGGGTGGATGGACGGATGGACGGACGGACGGACGACGGATGGGTAGGATGGAGGGATCGATGAGGAGTGTCTCACGTGCGTGATGATCAGTTCATTGTGTCAGGCTCAGTGAGGGAATATGATTTGTTTTAGCTTGTACCTTTCACTCCTTATTCCGTAAACTTTCCCAATCTCATTTTTAATGTAAAAAAAAAAAAAAACCCAATCATTTGCTTGAAAACCTTTATGCTACCCTGTTTTGATAACCTATCATATGTAAGCAATTGGACCAAAAACATCCCCTGCATTTCTTGAAGATTTCTTCAAAAATAGATCACTTTTCACACCACACGCTGAGACAATCATTGTTTGGAGAAGTGAATAAACTCCTCCAAAGCCCGGGGAGCAGCAGTAGCTGCTCTCTGCGCCTTTCTTGGCTTCCCTTTTGGGAACGTCCGCCTCTGTGCAGGGCCCCTGGCGCGCGGCATCTTCCACGGCAAACAGACCGCAGAGCGGCCGGTGCTGGGGACACGCCGAGTGGCATCTGGGACCCGGGCGGCGTTTCCTTCTCGCCTGCTGCCGCGCCCCGCTGAGCAGCGACTGGGGGACGGAGACTGTGGTCACCACCCCAGGACAGGGGGCCGCAGGGCTCGGGGGAGGAGCGCGCTCTGCCCGGGGTCCCAGCGGCAGAGCCCGGGTCCTGCCGTGGAGTCGCCGGGAGCGGAGCCCGAGGGAGAGAACGGGGACCCGGGATCCGTCTTGGCCCGCGTCCAGGCCAGCGCCTCCCGCCCGGCTGGCCCACGCGGGGCGCGGCCCCCGAGGGACTGTCGGACGGCTCTGCGTTCACCCACAAACTTTCTTCAGCGGCGCGGCGGGGAGCAATCGGGCAGGACGACTCTTGGGACAAAGGGCCAATTTTGGCGATGGGACAGAGACACCCCCGCGCCCACGGAGGACTCAGGGGCACAGTGCCCATTCCGGGGCCAGGGATGTGTGCGTCCCGCCTCCCACGCACCGTGTCCCCCCATCGCCCAGGCGCGCGTCGCAAGGCAGTGCGGCAGCGGGACCTACCAGTGCGGCCAGGATGCTCCGGCTCTTCTCGTCGGTGCAGCGCTCGGAGAGGGCGCCCGGGTGCGCGCGGAGCAGCAGCGCGGCGGCCAACACCCAGCCCGCGGTCCAGGCGGCGCAGGCGGCCAGCGCGCCTCGCCTGCCCCGCCAGCGCCGCCCGCAGCGCCCGGAGCAGCCCCGCGCGCCAGCAGCGCGCGCCATGTCCAGCCTGCCCGCCACCCACTCGCCGCCGTGCCCCGCGCTGGTGTCGCGGCTCCGCTGCCGCCGGCTCGGCGGGGGCGGGGGCGCGGGGGAGAGGCCACGCAAGGGGAGGCGAGGCCCGCGGCCGGATACCCTGCCCGGTGAGTCCTGCGGCGGGTGGGGGCTCCCGCCGGGGCACCCGGGGAGGGGCTTGTGCGCCCCCTGGACGCCCCGCTCCGTCGCCGCACCCGGGCGCCCTTTCCACTTCTTTTTCACATTTCCCCCCAAGACCCGCTCCTCTTAAACAGAATCCGCATAGATTCAAACTCCCTGGTCTGGGCTCCTGGCTCCTCGGTCAACACATCTCCAATGCAGACAAAACCCAAGACACCCCGACCCCGTCCCCTGTCCTCTGGGCGGCACTGAGTGCCCCACACGTAGACCCTGGTCACTGCGTGTCCCCCTCCGCCATTTGCTGTTCTGCTAGATTCCCCTCTCCTCTGCATCACCCCGACTTCGGAGGGCCCCGGGTGGGACCCGCGAGGAGCATGCCTAGAGTCGGGGTCCCCGGACACGACAGCCGGGGACGGTGCGGCCGCTGCGGCCGCCTTTCCCATCCCAGGCAGCCTCCTGAACCCAGAGCCCCCTCCCACCCCAGCCTAGGCTGCCAAAAACTCCAGGGTCCCTTTGCAGGGGCAACAAGCGCAGCACTCTAAACAGTTCCGCTTCCCCCCTCCGCCCCCAGCCAGGAGGAAGCACTCGCTAAATGTGTCTAAACCTGCATGTAGGTCTATTTGTAACATCCTCTCGGGAGCGAGCTTCAGTGCTCCATCCCAGCCGTTGCGGAAAATAGGCGGTCGCTCCTCAGGCTGAGCTGTCTGTCCTCAGTTCTGGCCAGCCGTCCCCTCCCTCCCCAGGCCACCAGCTGCTCCTCCCTCCGTCCCTCCCTGAAAGCCTGGTTCCCAGGGGAAGCGTGTGCTGGTGGGGGGCGCCCTGAGCCGTGGCAGCGCCGGCTCTGAGGCGCCACCCCGGGGCTCCGCATCCAGTGCGCAGGGGCTCGCGCTGGGCGCCTCCGGTGCCGCCTGGGGCGCTCACACCCCTGTCTCCACTGGGCCTGAGTGTCACACACCGATCCTGAGTGTGGGTGGGGCAGGAATTGCTCTGGCCCCGAGGAAGCAGCCTGCTGTTCTCTCTGGGAACTGGCTTCCCAGCCTTGGCTGTTCTGCAGCTCACAGCTCTGAGTTTCGAGACTCCATTGGAGGGGTCTCCAGGAATTGCGAAACACCGCAGGAACAAATGCTCAGCCCCAAGGACGCTCTGGGTACACCGCAGGTGTTCTCTAACACCACAGACGCTTGGGATTGGGGGGGGGGGGCACTCAGCCAACAGCTATAATGCCTGTCCCTTCCCCTCTGGCCAGCCCCGGCGCCCCCAGGGCACGCCCAGCCCCAACCCCAAGCTCCTCCAGGGAGCGTTTTCCTAGGCCAGCTGTGCCAACCTGGTCATCTCATTTGGACATGGCTGTGGAGCACAGAAGGCGTCCCAGGGCACTGCTTTCGAACCCTGACTTGATGGAGTAAGGCTACCCACCGCCTTTCCCCATAGTTTTATGGGGGCGGGGGGAGCAGAGGTGGGCCGGAGGATGAGATAAAGAAATGTAAACACATCATTCCAAGCCTAAGAATAAAATCACAGGGGAAAAGCAGAACGTGAAATCAAAGTCAGGGGTTGCAAGGTAAGCTTTATTTTTGTAAGTTTTTTAAATATGTGAACAACCACATTGCTTTTGGCATTTTATAAAGAAATATGTACAGAAGAAGAGAAAACGATAACCCCACAATGAAGAGATCCCCCGAACACGCGGTGCTGTTTATCGCAGAGTCCCGTGCGCCCGAGAACCGGAGGCAAGCCCGGGTAGGCAGGCCTGCCGCCGGCTGCACACCCCCCCGCACGAAGCCCCCCAGCTCAGCGCACCCAGCCCTTTTCCCAGGGTGGGGTGGGGTGGGGGGTCCCCTGGGGGAGGCCTTTCAAGACTACCTGTCCAAAGGGGGCCTGGGGGGAAATTCACACAAAGGTGCTTTATAGGCCAGCTGGTACTAAAGATATTCCCCTAGAGCAGCAAAAAGAGAAACAAATAAATGGTCACATTAAAACCCAGCATGAAGCTTTGGCTTCCTGAACAAGGACAGGAAGCGGGTCTCATCCCCCAGGAGCCAACAGCAGCGCCCTGGGGCCGGCAGGGACTGCAGGTTGGGCTGGAGGTGAGGGGCTCCCCCAAGAGGGGCCTGGCCGGGGGCTGGCTCCGTGTCAGGTTGATTGTAATAGGCTTGGACACCTTAAAAAAAAACTATGAAATCCAGGAACCGCTCCCTGACCCCGGCTCTGCAGACCGAAGCCATGCTGCTGGAAGTGGCTGAGCGCAATGAGCCGTGCGGCCACACTGAGTTCACCCAGAAATTCGTAAGGCGGCCCCCCTTTAGAAGAGGAAGGTCTGGAGAACCCACGGCAAATGCCCCTGAGCGGACGGAAGGCGCCCAGCGTTCGAGCTGGGACCTGCGACCCGCGACCCACGGCCAGGCCTCCGGCCGGCCCCCACCACAACAGGGCGGGGCAGACCCGCAGCCTGGTTGGAGTTCGTCTGCTGGCGTTAAGCTTGGGGCCGGGACTGCTTATTCATTGATTTCTTCTGTCGGTACGGACTGCCCGGTTTCATGCTCTGATCTCAGCATCTAATCGGGAGCCTGATCCAAAGGGCGTCCTTAAACACCTGCTGAAGAAATGAAGGAAGAGGTAGTCTAGCCTTTCCTCTGAAAGATCAGAAAGCTTTGAGCACCCTGCGGAATTTTCCTTGAGAATTTTTCTTTTAACACATAAATATTTCTCTCTGATTTCCTGAGGCGAAATGGAACAACACAGACACATCACAGGGCTGCGAATATGTTTGAACGTATCCTTGGAGTTCTGAACTCGTGTATTGACAGTTGAACTTGTCACTGGGAACAGAATATGAATAGTTTGCTTACAGGCCATTACTGGAAGAAAAAGTACAATTCTGTGGTTTTTCGGCTGAGTCGACCAGACAAATAGCTTTCTCAGTGTTTGCTTCTGCTACATGTCTACATACTTCGAGCTCATAAAAACATTTTTCTTCCTACAAAGACTTGGACAACAGCAAACACACCTAAGCTTGTGTGTACTTAATATATTCACACACATCCGCTCACATAAATATCCCAGCACCCAGTGGGGTGACTGGGTGAATGTTATTACCTAATGTCACAGAGAAAGACGTGGCCTTTTTTATATGACCCGTTAGTAGGAGTGACAGCTCCGAAGTCCCCTCACCTGCTTCTAGGTTTGATGCTGTAATGCCTGTTCCGCTGTTGGAATTGCCCGCTCTGCAGTGAGGTCAGACCGTGGAACGCTGTGTTCACGCCGCAATCGTTGACTGAAATAACCTGCCACAGGCCGGGAACGTGGCAAATGTTTGTCAGCATCACCCACTGTTTACAGAAGTCAGGAGGAACAACAGTTCACTCCGCTTCGCTTTCCTGCGGGAGGTCTCCACTGCCCACCCCAGCAACAGCTGCCCCCATTGCAGGAGGAAGGGAGGGCAGGGCAGGGGTGGCACCTTTCAGAGGAGGCGTGTTTCTGACCCCCTGTTATGGGGTTAGGGGCCGAAGGAGGGTAAGCCTGAAGAAAATGAAGGTTAGCCAAACCTCCCACCCCTCTCAAAAAAAAAAAAAAAAAAAAAAGCCTCTCCTGAAACACAAGGCACAGCTCCGGACGGTTGCCCGTCCCGTCATTAGGGTTTTACTTCATCCAGGCATGTAGGCTGCTTAGCCCCACCTGCGACGACCCCTTTTATGAACGAGAGCCTGGCTTGAGAGGAAGGAGAAGTTACTTCCAAGCCCGTGGGTGAGAGGAGCAGGTGCCCCCGGGTGCCCTTTAAAGCTGGAGGCCTGAATTCTAAACGCAAGAGGGCAGGAGACAGGAGTGAGGGCCGAGTGCTTCAGACAAGCAGATAAATGAAGGCTGGCTGCCTTGGCGGTCTTGCCGAGGGCGCCCGGACTGTGCGGTGAGTGAAGCCCCATCAGCGCCCCCCCCCCGATTTAGCGGAATGAAGCACCCTCGAAGGCTGCGGGCCGAAGCCCTGGTGCCAGGGTGTCTTGCAGTGCAGCGCAGGGCAGGGCAGCAGCAAGTTGGGCGGGGCCTGAGTGTGCGTGACCCCGGGGCCGGCTTGGCCGCAGCAGGGGTCCTCTTGGGCAGTTTGGCCGCCGCCTCTTCTGTGTGTTGAGGTTGGCGGGGAATCTGCACAAAAGGAGTCGCTGTGTTCCTGCAGGCCTCGCCTCCGTGCGTAAGCCTCCGGGGTTCCCAGGCCTTCCCCAGTTGGAAGAAAACTTCAGGAAACTTCTAACCTTCTTGGGCCTCCCTGCTTGTATTTTCATTTCAGCTCCAGACACAGCTGCCGGTCGGACTGTCCCCCGGCGGCCGTGGAGGGGTGGGAGCAGCCACCCCCATGCCGGTCGGTCCTTGTCCCTCTGCCCTGCAGCCTCTTTGTCCAGCATACACTTGACAGGCCACCAGCTTCCTGTGCATAACGGCGAAGGAGGCCCCTCACCCTTGCCATCCCCGGGGGAGCCCCTCGCAGGGAAAAAATGTATCACTCAACACAGGGGCCCCCAGGAAAGGGTGCCATTCCAGAATTTAGTTCCCTCTTGGCAAATGACACGCCACTCTTCGCAGACGAGCGTTCCCCGTGCTGCGTGCCTGAAACCGGCTGCAGCCCCCGTGCTGAACTGGGTCTGAACACCGGGCCTTCTCACCAGCCCCCGAGAGGAGGAGGCGCCCAGCGCCCCCACGGGTCTAGCTGGGCTGGAAAGTCCCCAGGGCCTCAGTGCCGTGGAAGCGGCCGCTTTGCCAAATAACCGTCCTAAAAATACCTATTGCTCTGGAATGAGAGTCTCCTTACCGAGGGTTATTAAATGTCAGCACACGAGAAGCCAGCGTGTCGAAGCACCCCATGGCCCCTCACCCCATTAACCCCGGCTCCCTGCCTGCAGTGGAGCACAGCGGCGGCCTTGTTAGCGAGGCCACGGTGCTATTGCACAGAGGAGGCTGTGCCGCCGGAGCTCTGCCCGCCGGAGGGCGTCCCCCGCGTCCCCCGCCGCGGGCATCTTTCACCCCCACTCAGCGCACCCCTGGGAGCCCTTCAACCCGCCAACGGCCCCTCATCGGCCGAGTGACCGCCTGGTCCTGAAGCCCAGGGCCGGCCTGGGTCCTGCCCCTTTCACACCCCACACAGGGTTTTTATTTTTTTAAAGCTAGACTATTTTTTGACAGCAGTTTTAGAATCACAGCAAAACTGAGAGGAGAGTACAGCTATTTCCCATACCCGCCTCCTCCCACCCAGGGACAGCGCCCGCCCTGTGAACGCCCGCCCCAGAGGCACACGTGTCAGAATCGAGGACCCGCGTCAGCACCGTTACTACCCGGTGGCCGCGGTTGCCTTCGGCTGCACTCCGGGTGCCGTGCGTTCTGCAGGCTTGGACAGCGCCCCACACCCCGCTCAGAGCTCCGCACCGGCCGTGTCAGAGCCCCGAGCATCCGCTGGGCTCCGCCGCTCCGTCCCTCCTCGCTCCCAAAGCCCTGGCCACCCCTGATCCGTACACGGTCTCCCTAGTTTTGCCTTTTCCTTAATGTGCTCTGGCCGGAATCAGCGTGTGGCCTTTTCAGAGGGGCTGCTTTCACATGGTCCCATGCATTTAAGTTCTCCCCCCACCATCTTCCATCTTTTCACGGCTGGAGAGCTCATTTCTTTTTAGTGCCGAATAAGATTCTGTTGTCTGGGTGGACGGTAGTTTATTCACACGTCACCCACTGTGGGGGACGCCTGGGTTGCTTCTAAGTGTTGGCAATCATAAACAAAGCTGATATAAATACCCACTTGCAGAGTTTTGTATGAACGTAACTCCTTTAAGTCAATACCAAGGAATGCAATTACTGGATCATATGGTCAGAGTATGTTTAGTTTGTAAGGCACTGTCTTACAAAATGACTGCGCCACGTCGCGTTCCTACCGGGAGTGAACGAGAGTTCTCGCCGCTTCGCGTCCTCGCCAGCATTGGGGTTGTCAGTGTTTTGGGGTTTGGCCATTTTAACAGGGGTGTAGCGACACCTCGTTCTTGTTTTAATTTGCAGTCCCCCGATGAACGAAGATGCCGAGTGGACTTTCCTCTGGGCATTGTCAGGCATCTGGGTTGCACAAAAACTCAGACTGTTGGTTGAAAGTACTTATAACCATTTTATTTTGGATGTTTCGTGAAAAGTGATAAAATCATCGCCGTGGCGCACACTGAGTTTGTTGGGCTTGCATGCAGTTCATTTCTGCTTGCGGCTCACTCCTGTGCTGGCTTCGTCTGGGGAGAGCGCCACCATCCTGTTGGGCACTGAGGGTCCTCGCTGCGGCCCCCCAGGACAGCGTCCGCCGCCCCCCCCAAAGGCTGCCTCCGCCCCACCTCTCTGGAGCTTTGAGTTACTTTTTTGGACAAGGAAGCAGACAGATGTACTCCAGCTCCAGGTCGTTTGGTGGCTCTGTGACAGGCTCCCAGCTGGTGCCACCCCCATCGGCTCCTCGGGGTCTCACCCGACCCCTCCCTCTCCGCCCCGCCACCATCTCGACACCTGCCCCCAGAGCTCACCCGGTTGTCTGTGTTTTACAGATCGGGTCTCCCACTAAGCAGGGGACTCCCTGAGGCACCAGCAGGGCCCCCGCATCCCGAATGTTGCACCGTCTCCGCCCCGAGACATGCTCATCGCGCGGGAAGAGGGTCCTGCCAGCCCCTCCACTCTTGCCGGCCTCGAGGTTCCAAAAGCCCTGCCCAGGGCTGCCCTCCAGCTAACGAACCCGGGCAGGCAGCGCCCTGCAGCCGATGAGGGAAAGGAAGCCGTCTGGGGAGAAGCTGGCTGCAGGGTCCTGACACTGTTGCCCCGCGGTTCCACAGATCCTCCCGCCGCACTCACGGCAGAGACAGGGACTTGCTCGTGGCTTAGGGCCTCCTCTGCACACCTCACCATGCAGCACAACTTTTGCAGAACTAAATAGGACGCTACGAAGGGCAGGGGCGGAGCGGGGATGACCTTCTGAATCAGCGCGCACTTCGGGAAGTTTTCTGGATAATTTTGGCACTGAATGAACAAAGCGGCGGGAAATAGTTAAGGAGAAAGTCTGAAAGTGGCTCATAAATAGATTGATGTGGCTCGTAAATTTGGGGGGGGCGTGGTATTAATTTTTAATAACTATTTATTAATGCCTGAAAGATACATGACTCCCCACATGAAAACATGATTTCTTTATTGCGGTAAAATATGCATAACATAAAATTCACTGCTTTACCCGCCTTAAGTGTATAGCGCGGTGGCGTTCACACCCACACGGTTGTGCGGCTGTCAGCGCTGCCCCTTCCAGAAGGACTTCTCTTCCTAACCTGACACCCTGTGGCCACCAGACCCTAACCCGCCTTCCCCGCCCCTAGCCCCAGGCACCCGCCCTTCCGCTCTCTGTCCCTGTGGGCTTGGCTCTTCCGGGTCCCTCCCGTACGGGCCTCACACAGCATGGGTCCTTTGTGTCTAGCTCCTGTCGCCAAGCATAGGTCCTCCAGGGTCCTCCCTGACACAGCGTGTGTCCGAATGCCCATGCTTTTTCGGGCGGCACACTCTTCTGTCGCGTGAACAGACCACAGAGTCCCCTGTGAGTGGACGCCCAGGCCGACCCACCTTTTGGCTGTTGTGCATCAGGCTGCCATGAACATGGACGGACCCATATCCGAGTCCCTGCTGGAGTGCACAATAATACAAGACACCGTGACGCGATCACGGCAGCCGTCTGACCAAAAGGGGGGCTTCTGTGACATCAGAAAACGCACCCTCCGCGGCTCGCGGACAATAGCTGTTGGGACGGCAGCTAACACCTACCGGCGACGTCTCCGTAGAGTTACAGAAACTGTACCGGGCGCGCGTGCCAAGGGGCAGGGTTCCTCAGGAAGACAACCTCACACCGCTGATGCCAGTCATCACAGGGAACCGAGTAACTCCAGCCAAAAAAGAAAGGTCGCCTCCCACCCCGCAGACCTGTAAACTCAGCACCCTCTCCGCCGCCGCCAGCCCCGCAGCTGCCTTGCCAGCCCGCGCCCAGTTCTTTCATTCTGTCCCTTCTCCCCTTGCTCAGCTCTGCTGCCAAACGTACTTGGCCCTCTCCGCGCACGGGGTGCACTTCTAACGGGAACGGCTACCGAGGCGCACCAACCCGGGCGCGCCTGGACGCCACTGGCCGCGCCCCCGAGAGGGCGGCGCAGGCCCTGCCGGCCCGCGCAGAGTTGGGAGCTTGCCCGCGTCCTGCCAGGCCGGCAGGAGTGGGGGTGGCTGTGACCCTGGGGATCAGGGCGGAGCGGGGGCGGCTTGCAGGAGCCCCTCCCAGCTCTGTGGCCTCTGTCCCATTCGAGGGCGAGCATCTCATCAGCGAGCCGAGCTAGCTTCTCCTGCTCCAGCGCAGCCGGGAAGCAGGTTTCCGGGTGCTGCTTTCGCCACTGCACGCAGCGTTCTCAGCGCTCCTGGCTCCGGACGTTTCTGGCTGCTCTCAGGGCTCAGCCGCTTGCAGTGCTAAACAACGGCCTCTTTTCTGGGCGGAGCAGAGTGCAGTCCTGTTTAGCATTAGAAGCCCAGAGCGCATTCACAAGTTCTCTCTTTCTTGGCTCAGGGCGGCTTCGGCCAGAACATCTGCAAGGGGGCGGGGCGCGACCGTTTTCTCTGTATCATTTAGTCTCCCGGTTTGCCTTACATACACATATTGACGGTTTTACTTCCACCCTTCCAATCCTATGTCTTTAATTCTTTGAACCTCCAGTCAATATTGTTTAGAGGTAGTAGCAGTAAGCACCTGTGCCTGGTCCCTGCGTTGCTTGTTTCTCCTGGGACTCACCGGGTATCTTATTTGCATAACGGAAGACAGCGTGCGACTGGTATTGGGAGCTTCGAGGAATTCTGCCCTGACCAGGGCCTTGCCGATAGCTGACCATTAAAGTGCGTGATAATCACCCATAAAGTTCTAACGGATACTCGGATACTCACTTCTGCAAGTTCACCTTTTAATTAGCATGCAGGAGGGTCGACCTCCGTGCAAGCACGTGGGCTGATCTATGAACTTTAAACATGTGGAGGTTCACGGACCACCTCATGCTGCCCTTTTACAGTGATTTTCCTCCGCCCCTGCCCCTGGTCCTCACTGAGTTTAGCCCTTTTAAGGATCACTGAATCTAGCAATAAAGATTCTTCTCTAGAGATCTGTCCTCTGGAGAATGTCATAGATATGGAATCATACTTTTTTTTAAAATATTTTATTTATTTTTGGAGAGGAGAAGGGAGGGAGAAAGGGAGAGAAACACCCATGTGTGGTTGTCTCTCGCGCGCCCCCTACTGGGGAGACCTGGCGCGCAACCCAGGCACATGCCCTGACTGGGAATCAAACCGGAGAACTTGTGGTTCAAAGGCCAATGCTCAATCCACACCAGCCAGGGTGGAATCATACATTTTTGAGACCAGTTTCTTTCACTCAACATACTGCTTTTGAGAATCATGCAACTTGTTGCTTCTCATATCAGTCATTTTTATTATTGAATAATACAATTTGCGAATGTACATAGCATGTGTTCCTCCATTCACCTGTTGCAGAACATTTGCGTGGTTTCCCGTCGGGGAGAATGCGAACAGAGCTGCGATGACTATCCCTGTCCCAGCGTTCGTGTGAACATACCCTTTTATTTCTCTAGGAATGCCATGCTTAGGAAGGGGGTTGTTTAACTTGAGAAGAAAATGCCAAACCGTCTTCCCAAGAGGCTGCGCCGTTTTCCATCCCCACCCGCAGCGGTGCCGGAGGCGGCTGCGCTGCGCCCCCTGGAGGAGCCGCTGTTTCCAGCAGCCCTTTCTTCCAGCCGTTCGAACAGGGAACACGCGCCCTGACCTCTCAGGGTTGACAGTCTGTGACAACGTCGATGTGCAGCGGCACCTGAGGCTCACGGACCGCACGCTGTGGTTTTAATTTGCATTTCCCAATACCTAATCATAATAAACACCCTTTTATGTACTCCCCTGCCCTCCCTATACCCTGTTTAGCAAAGTGTCTGCTCACATCTTTTGCCAATTTTTAATTGTTTTCTAAGTGTTGAAGTTGAGAGCGCTTTATATATTCTGGATAAAAGCCCCTTACTGGATATGCGGTGTGTAAGTATTTTCTCCCTGTGAGGAGTTTGTCACTGCATTCTCCTAATAGCTGGTCCCACCCTTTGAGTTGATTTTTAAATAAAGACTAATGGTGAAGATCCCCCTTCTGCATGTGGACATCCAGTTGTGCTAAAACCATTTATTAAAGAAGACATTCCTGCTTCCACCAAGTTGCTTTTCTGCCTTTGTCACTTGGCCTATTTAAGTGGGCCGATTTCTAGACTCTGTTCTCCATTTCTGTGTACTTATCCCTTTGCCAATATATACTGTTGTGATTGTTGTTGCCTTATTATAAGTCATAAAACGGGATATGTGATTTCTCCAACTTTAATCTTCTTTTCCTCAATTGTCTTGACTATTCTAATTCCTTTGCCTTTCCATAGAACTTTTAGTTAGATTGTCTATATCTGCAAAAGAGTCCTGCTGGGATCTTTTTCGGAGTTGCAATAAACCTGCAGGTCACTGGGGAAGAATTGACGCCTTCACTGGGTTGAATCTTATAATCCATGAACACAACCCATTTCGGACTTTATTGGGGCATTCTTTGATTTCTTGATCACATTTTTAGTGTGCAGATGACAGTCTGCATTTTCAGCAGATGAGGGGTAGTGCCCTCCTGCACACACATTCCCTATGCGATGTTCTATTTGAACGCTAATCACTGGAAAACACCACTTGCTGCGTTTCGGTCTTCACAGGAGCGCCCGGACCCGCGGACGGGCACGACACGTCGATTCTTACTCTCACCGCCAGGGGGCGGCATTGTGCTGAGAACCAGGCCGACAGCCAGGGACTCGACGGGTGGGCGCTCCCTGCCTCGGGGTCTCCCTCCACCCGGTACTTCTTTTCCCCCTCTACCGCTATTTTCCTTCTTTCTATTTCCCTTCTTCCTTCTGGAAGTACCGGTAGACGCCATGAACTGGTCTGGGCCCTGGTTATCAGTGAGTGGCTCTCTCGGTGGCGTGGCCGGTGGCAGAAATGCGAACCCTTGGGCATCATCACCACGGCCCCCTGGAGGCCCGGGCCGCAGGCGGGCGGTTCTGCGCTTGCGCACAGCAGGCCACTGTGACATGCCTGCTCACTGGGCCAGCTCGTGTCGCCCCTAACTCTGTCCACCTGGACTCTCCGAGTGGCGCCTCATTTGCAGATGTGACTAATGAAGACGAGGTCTTACTGAATTCGGGGGGGGGGGCACCTAAGTTCATTGAGCAGAAGAGGGGACATGAGGAGGCACACGCAGTGACGAGGCCGCCTGAAGACAGAGGCAGAGCCTGGAGTAGCAGAGTTTTACGCCAGGGCAGGAAAGGCGCGCAGAGGGTGGCCTGGGGCCCTGGGAAACGGCAGGGGGCCACGGGGTCAGCCCTGCCCGCCCCCCACCCCAGCTTCCAGGACGTGGAGACCGTATATTCCTGCTGTGTGTAAGCCACCCAACGTGTGGCCATTTGTTAGGTCAGGCCTAGGAGCCTCAGGTACACGTCAATAAATTACTTTACACATACAACAGCCCCAAGTGCGGCTGGGTAGCAAGAGAGAAAAAACTTGAAATTGCATTTGATGCCTGAAGTATTTTGGCATGGCCTTGGCTTCACAGTTAGACCTAAGACGTCTTAGTAAATGGGCCCAGGGAAGGTAACATGCTGATTTAACCCAGACTGACTGAGAGCGACGCAGCAAGCCAACCACCCTTTGCAACCTTACTCGGGTCGCTGGAGGTGCCAAATATCTAAAGGTGAACAGAAAATCGGTCGCGTCAGTGAACATTTCCCTGGGCGCAAGATTACGTGGCCATGTCCTCAGGGGGCTCAGGAGTTGTCGACGTGCACTTGCAGGCTTCGTGCGGCCAGGGCACAGCCCGCAGGGGTCTGAGTGCATTCGGCCGCTGCTCCTGGCCCCTGGCTTGGGCTCGGACCACCGTCCCCTACAGCACACGGAACCCTGGACATTTGCTGCAACAGTAGACGGTTTCAATGTCCCTTTGCTGATCTGAGGGTACGAAAGCTGTTTATGTTCTGAAACAGGATACGTTTTCTTCTCTTTTTTCTCTCTCACAAGAAAAACAAGCCAGGAAAATAGTTTCAAACTGCCAGTGGAAGGTGAACACATGATGAATGTTTGAAAAGCCCCTAATGTAAACGTCCCTTCTCAAATGAGAAAATGAAAGTAACTAAAAAGTCTATCAAAAAAAAAAAAAAAAAAAGGAAAATGGACCCCTTATCTCCTAACCATCCTAAAGTGCATAAAGATTAAACTACACTGGTTTAGAAAGAGGTGAAGATGTAAAAAGCACAGATACTAAATACAACATGAGTGTTATTGGGGCAGAAGTCTACTGGTTGCAGGCATAATTTTTGGTGAGCACACATGTTTTTATTATATTTTATGCCCTTCCTTTTAAATCAGAAGTAACCTGCCACAAGTGTGTTCTTTTAATTTAATTCAGCATTTGATTCCTTTCTAAATAATCAGTGCAAGACGGGGAGTGGGCTTAAACATTATGAAGTTTTTTCTTAATTCATTAATAAATACAATCCTTACATATTTGGATTTTTTAAAGATATTGAGAAGTGGGTAATGGTATTCTCCCAGGAAAAAGAGATGCTCCAGACCCAGATTGCTCACAGGCGAGTCCTGCCAATCTGTCACCCTGTAATAGATGACAAACCCCAATTAGCATGATTCGTGGCAAAGCCCCAACGTCAGTTTGAAACTCTTACAACGGTACGCAAAACCACCCCGGTTATTACAGAGGACTAGATGCAAAAGCCTAAAATGAAAGATGAATCCTTTTTATTCAAGCGATTGTGATAATAAAGGAACACACACAAGTGAACTTGGTAGCCGCCTGCACGGAGGGCACGGTGGGGCCGGGAGCCCCAGGTCCTCCGCGCCTCCGGGGCTGGCGCTGGCGGGCTGGCCCGGCTCGGCCCCCTTCTACACCCCTGCGCACTCCGGGAGGCTTCCTCCCACCCGCTGGGCCGCGGCCTGACTTCAAAGATTTTACTTTCTCAGATGCTACTGTCCTTCCATGCGAAGCGCCAGTTTCTCTTTCTTGAACAAGAGGTTAACATTTTTCTCTGACGTACCATGAACAAAAGACTTTGTGAAGTCTCTATTTAAAAATGCCAAGCCATCATTACATCACTTTCAGATTCTTTCCACATCTTGGCTCTGGCGGACCAGGCTGCGGCGAGCCTGGCACAGCGCCTGCTATGCGAGGACCCAATTTCAGTTCCTTTGGGTGAACACCCAGGAGAGGGATGGCTGGATCATACGGTAGTGCTAATTTAATTGTTTGAGACAAAGCCAAATGTCCACTGACAGACCAATAGATCAAGGAAAGGTGGTGTACACACACCACGGAATCCCATCCCCGGCGACAACACCTGGGGACGCATGCGGAGTTTAGGAGCCAGGCACACAAGGACAGACACTGCATGACTCCAGGTACGTGAGGGATCTACCACAGTCAAGCTCGGAGAAGCAGAGTAGGGTGGTGGGTACCGGTGGGGGTTGGGGGGTGGTCGATGGTGTTACGTTCCGGTTCTGCCGGCCAGCCAGGCCCTGAGCGCTGCTGTGCACCACCGCGCCTGCGGGTCGCACCGCGGTCCTGCGCGGGGGAAAATTGTACAGAAGACCTGTCTCTCCTTGTGTTCTCACACCAAGAAAAGCAAAAAGAAACTTTCTGGAAATTCTGCCAAAGGCAACGTTTTTGTCTATTGAGCATCATGCTTTTTTCCAAAAAAGAAAAAAAAAAAGGGCAAACACTCATGAATTCAATTGTGTTTCAGGGCTTTGGTAGGAGCCAAAGAGACGCTGTCACAACTGCAGCAGAAGACACCCCTCTGGTTTGTGACCCCTACCCCCGTGAGCGTAACCCATGTGCAGGCTGAACAGAAGCAAAGAGAAAGCAGCACTCAGGGTAAAAACAGGTCTCGGCGTTTGTGATGAGGATCAGAACAAACGGTAAACAAAATCAAAGCGCGCTTTTGGCAATTACATAGCACACGTTTTGGAAATAATGCTTTAAAACAAGGTGTTTCTGTTTTCCCTAGAATCAGTTAATACAAGAAACCCAAAGGGAAGTTACTACAATTTCGTTTCAAGCTAAATCTAGAGCTTTGATTCAAAGACGCCCCAAAACATAAAACCACTGGGAGGCTGGCTGAATGGCCGCGCTGCCCTCAGTTGGTCAGAGCATCTCAGAACCTGTCAAAGGGCTGGGAAGGGCCTTTTTGCAGAATTTTGGCTTGTGTTGAAATGTTGCTGGGGCAGGGGACATGGCTATATTTTTCCCTTGGATGCCATTGCCAGAGCATTAGATTACATGGGGTCATTTGTAACGTGCAAACGTGGAATTGTATGCATTTATTCAGAGGTCCCACCTCGAGGACAAGCATGTAACTACGGGATGGAATCTCGAGCCAAAATATAATCGTTGCTCGCCAATCATGCCAGAAGACCTGGGGGGAAGAGGGAACATTGAACTCTCCTTCAAAATCACTCCCACTACGAAACCCCCCTGGCCTAGAAGACTCCGCAAGGCACGGGGGAAAGAAGGGGCGAGTCCCTGTGTCCCGTCCACGTCCATTCGTTCATTCACTCCTCCAGCTCTCAGGGAGCACCTGCCGTGTGCGGGCACCGCAGGAGTGGGGCCCTCGCCCGCCCCGGGCCGCGTTCTCAGTGACAGCTCTGTGTTGGCCCGACACCAAGCCTGTCAGACAGACACTCTCTCCACACTGTGAAGCGACAAAGGCCTGGCTGACGGCCACCCCACACCCCCAGAAGTGCATCTGCAAGTCAAACATTGCAAAAAATAAAAAAATTAAAAAAATTAAATCCAGCCCCGGCCAGGTGACTCCGTGGGTTGCAGCATTGTCCCTACACTAAAAGGTCACAAATTCAATCCCCAGTCAGAGCATATGCCTAGGTTGTGGGTTCGATCCCAGGTCAGGGCATACAAGGGAGGCAACGGATCGATGATTCTCTCTCATCTCAGTGTTGCTCTCCCTCCCTCTCTGTCTGAGCACGTGCATGCTTCTCTCCCTGGGTGCTAAGGGCCTCATCCAGGGGGCCCAGAAGGCGCATCGCTCAGGGTCCTTGCCTGGAATGATACGTAACCAGTACAAAGGGCTGGGCGGGGATTCACGGACAGAACAAGGAAGCTGGGGCTTGGGAAAGAGGCTTCCCTGCCTCTCCCAACTCATAGTCAACCTTGTTTTTAAAATACCTTCCTGGGCTGGGGTGGGAAAACAGGAAGATATTTGTTAAATACAAAAGTTGTCGCCCACAGAGCGGTGCCCTGCTCTGCATGGAGCAGCCCCGGCGCTGGAGAAAGGGGTTCTGGGCAGAGAGCAAATCCCCCACCTCCCAGGGAGATAGGGAGACGGCGGGGGGGGGGGGCGGGGGGAGATAGAGGCTGCGCACGGGGACACCCCGCAGGGGTATGGCGGGGGGCGGGGCGGGGCGATCAATGGGAATTGTGCGTCCGGGGTTGCTGAGAGCCTACGGGAACCTCGGATCAGGGACAGTGAGGCCACCGCCGAAACACCAGAGAACTAAAAAGTTCACTCCGAGCCTTTGCGTGTCCAACGGCTCCCTGCCCCATCGTAAACAGCGGGGTGCGGTATATGACGCACCTGTTGACCGTATGGTCCTGCAGGCCAGAGGGAATGGAGGCACTTGGGGATGGACCAGCCGAGTGCTGATGCCGTGAGAATGAAAGCCGGGCCAGGGAGACTCCGGAGCCCGGCTGCGGGGTGGCCCAGACGTCCCAGGCAGCTGCTAGGGGCCGGGGGTTTCCCCAACAGGAGGCCGCCTGCCCTTGTCCCCTCCCAACCCCATCCCACTTTGTTGCTGCTTTTGCAGGTGCATCACCTGAGAAGTAAAAAGACCACAGACAGGCTCAGTTAAGGTAAAGACTGGCCTTTGTTAGGAAAAAATACTGGCCTGGGACACGGCTACCGGCCAGAAGCCGCTTTACATTCCAGGCCGCGCAGTGTGGTTACTTTCGGTCTCCGAGTTTGTGAGGCTGAGGCGCAGGCCTCCCCTGAGCTCGTCGGGGTTAGTGCGGGGCCCCTTTTCCCGCTCCCGGCGGGGCTGTAGGCACAGCGTGAAGCCTCCTTCCTCACTGCGCCCCAAACTGGGGACTCCCGTCGGCATGGGATTGGCCATAACGACCACTGGTTGACAGTTTGCCTTCCTCATTAATTTCCAGGACTGTACTGAAATACAGAAATGCTGGTAATGGTGCCGATGAAGGTTTTGTGAAAAGTGCCAACGCTGTGTGAGATGGAAACGTGTGTGACCCGCAAAACGCGCGCTGATCTGGAGCCGGCGGAGGTTCCAGGCGACAGGCTGTGGGTGCCCCGACCTGGCACCGCGGAGCGTCACGAAAGGCCACCCCGCCGACACCAGCACGGAGGGGCCCTAGGAGGCGAGCAATGGCTCGAAGGCGGCCCCGCCCAGGCGCGCTCAGGACGCTCTGCCTCTCCCGGTGCCCGGCCCAGGGTCGCGCCCTGGAGGGGCGGGGTCAGGGGCGGGGCCACCCCGCTCCCCGGAAGCTGCTGGGGTCGTGGGCGGGGCGGGCCGTGCGCGCCTCGACCGGGACGCGTCAGGCGGCCTCAGTGCGGCGGCTGCCGGCGGTGAGCGAACCGTGCCATCCCGGCGCGGGGCCGGGGCGGGAGTAGCGCCTTGCTCGGCGTGCGGAAGGGGCCGAGGCGGGCGGAGGGCTGCAGCCTCAGCCGGGCGGGGCCCGCGACGTGGTCGGGGGTCAGGTGCAGAGCACGGGGCCGCGCCACCGCCGGGTCCGCATCGCCGGCGGTGACAGTGGAGGAGGGTGTCTCGTTCAAACGGGGCCGGCGCGGAATCCGCGGCTCCGCCGGGCAAGGGCCGCAGCGCGGGGGAGCCTTCGTGCCGCGGAGCCTTTGTGGGGCTGGGCTGTCCGGCCCGGGGTCAGAGGGCCCCGGCTCAGAGGTCTCTAGCTCCCTCCAGCCTTGCAGGCCGGGGGTGGTCGGTCGTCCCCTCAGCCCCGGTGTTCTCACCTGTGAAATGGGCGCGGGCCCTGGCCCCGGGTCGTGGCCGCCACGCCCTCGGGCCGTGGGCCCCGCGGACGAACCTGCCCCTGCAAGCACCCTCCGTGACCACCTTGGACATCCCCGGCATCGGCGCGGAGGAGTGGGGGCCGAGTTCGTGGGCTCGCGTGTTTGGGATGAAGCCCTGGATGGGGCCTATTGGGGGTCCCCGCCCCTGCTGTAGCAGCTTTTTGCAGGGACTCTAAGCCGCGGGTCAGGCATTTATTTACCGCAAGTTCCTGCGGACAGGGGGACAGGGACGGGTTGGCAGGTGTTCGAGGCACTTCCAGGGACGCCACTCCCCCTCCCCTGCCACAGGGCGCCCTGTTGAAGTCTTGCCCCCCCTCCCGCCACTTCCCCAAGAACTTGGGGTGTCAGGAGAGGCTGCGAAGGAGGGACCTATTTCCAAGGGATATGCTCTTGTGGCCGAGCCTTTGCCTTAACAGAAGGGGTCAGCAGGCCCCAGGTGATGGAGGCAGAAGGGGTCGGGACAGGCTGGAAGCCATGGTGGGAAGGAGGAGGAGTCCGGGACTGTGCGCTTGGCTGGGCTGGTCCGTGGACTCGGCCCCGGGGAAGGCGCGGTATTAGTGGCTCCGCTCTAAGGGACTCTGGGGGAGGCCTGGGTGTAAACACATCCCAGCGAGTTTGGGGTTTGTGGTGGCCGATGACCAGGAACCCAAATAAAGGTGCTGGCCTAGCATAGTGTCATAGACGTTTCTGTTTATAGTTTTGGTGACCGGGCATGATAATTTGTCTTATTAAGGCCCAGGAACCCCGCAGGGGTGTCCAGTTCTTTGGTGACTCTGGGCCACCCTGGAAGAAGAGTTGTTTTGGGCCACACATTAAATACATCATGACACATAATCACAAAAAAGTCTCATATTGTTTTAAGTGAGTTCACGGTTCTGTGTTGGGCCGTGGGCTGGACATCCCTGTCTACATCCCAGTCTACAGCGTCCTGTCCGTGGGGCCCTTTCTGCGGACGCCGCCTGTTGCCCCCGGGGCGTGTGTTGATCCGTGTCGGGGCTCGGAGGCTGCTGTTTGGGGAGGAGGAAGGAGGCCCTGGGGGCACGCAGTGCGACCTCCTGTCCTTTCTGACCTCGCACTGCTCTGCGCAGTGCGGTGACTCCTCGGCCCCCGCGCAGCAGCACCCTCCCTGTCCCTGCGGGTGCAGTCACTGCTCCGCTCAAAAATCACCTTGGAATCCAGTACCACGCAGAAACGATGTTGCTTTTGGTGTGTTGGTGCCGGGCAGGACCTCGGGGGTCTGCGCCTGCAGGCGTCAGACACTGCCCTCCCGCGGTGCCGCCGGCCCTTTCCCGCCGCCTGTCGGCCCGAGCCGGCAGCTGAAGCAGTGTTGAAGGTCGTGACACCAGGGTAGTTCTGGTTTCACATGCGTCCCAAACGTTAAAGGCGGTCCGTCCATCAGAGGAGTTCCCTCTCGCGTGTGTGCGGGCCGGAGGGGGACGTGCCCAGTCTCAGGCATGGAAACGGGATTAGAAAGTGCTCTGGGGCCGGGGACAGAGAGAGATGGAGCTGCTTCTCCTGAGCAGGCCTCTGTACAGGTAGCACCTGTTGCCTTTGGCAGGCCCTGGACTCAGATCGCCCACTTCCTCATGACTTTAACTGCCTGGTCTTGGGCTTTTTGCTGTGTTGTGACATTTTTGCTGGGATGGGGGAGGGTGATTATCGCTTTTGTGGTTAAAGCAAGTGGAAAGTTCTCTGTGCTTCAAGAAAGAGAAAGTAAAATGTGTAAGTGCTCGTAAGACAGTGTTACTGGAAAGGACCTACTTCTAATTTTCACCAGATTGTCCTCCACCGGGCCCTTCCTTCATTATCTCACACCTTTGGTTACAGTTTTCTTCTGAGAAAGGCGGGGCGGGGGGGGGGGGGGGTGGGGATCAAGCTGAGCCTCTAACTGCAACCCAAGCTTTGGTTTCGTGGGCCCTCCCCTCGGTCCCTCCCTGGAAGCCACGTGGGGCCCGAGGGCTGGGAGGGCGGGGTCTGAGTCAGTGGCCCTGATTCAGGGCCTGTCCCAGGTCATTCTGGCCCTGTCTTGAGTCAGGAGTGACCGACTGCTTTTCCTCCCCAGAATCTCCAAAGTCTGCCCTCAGGTTGAACGATGTCGGTCCTCACTACCGTGTTCAAGTATGTGGATGAAAATCAGGATCGCTATGTCAAGGTAAGGGAAGCCATTTACACTGGTCAGCCGAAAGTCCAGCTCAACCCCTGGGGCCCGGGGAAGCTAGTGTGAGCTACGCTCTTCAAATCAGGGGTTAAAGACAGGCAAACACTACCTGTTCTCACTCGTGTGCCACCTGAAAATGGAACTCAGAGGAGCAGAAAGGCCAGCGGTGGCCCTCGGGGACCTGGGGGGAAGCGGGGAGAGGTGGGGCAGAGGGCACACACTCTCGGTTGCTAGACGACTGCGCGCTGGAGGCTTCCCGTGCAGCGTGGTGGCTGCAGGTAACAATGCTGCGTTGCCTGCTTGCGAGTTGCTGCGAGACTAGATCTGAACTGTTCTCACATCAGGAAAAAAGGGTACTAAAAACATGCGTGTGCGCACGCGCGCATGCACGCGTGTATATAATATACATGCCGGGTGGGGCAAAAGTAGGTTTGCAGTTGTTCACATGGCAAGTAATACAATAATAAAAATAATATGAGAGTGAACTCTGTGTCTCTTATACACACAACTGGAAACCTGCTTTTGCCCCACTCTGTGTGTGTGTGTGTGTCTTGGAGACTTTTTCCTTTACCCCCTCATTACAGTATAGAAGTTACATTTTTTGGCTTTTGACAGGAAATCTTGTGAGCTTTTTGTTTAATCTCCATCTGTAACTCCTTGTAGCTGACCTAGCCTAAAGGCCTCTGTTGCATTGAGGATGCTTTGAATGACGCGGTAGCACTGTAGAGCGACCCGTGTCTTGAGGCTGATGTGAGGAAGCGTGCTTTGACGTTACCGTTGGCAGACCCATTTCAGGTGACCTCTTTAGAGCTCTCCTTCCGAGATTTTCACTTTGGAGACCTTGGCCATCGTCAGGATGATAACCAAGCTGGCTTGGGCCGAAAATCTTGGGTATTTTCTGTATCCCTCAGTTGTAATTTTGTTAGATTCAGGTATAAAAGTATTTATGGGACTCAGTACCTTTTACATTCACCTCATGCTCAGTAGTTAAAAACACACATTCTGACGTTTTTTGTTATACTGTAGTTCTTGTTATAGGGTCAGTTAAAATAGGTTTTAAAAACCTTAAGCACAAAGTGGGTGTGAGGGACCTGTCCTCCTACACCTGGTCAACCTGGTCCCAGCGGGGTGGCCGCAGGGTGCAGGTCAGCGGGTGCCCCGAACAGGGCAGAAGTGTGGGTGCCTTTCTTCCTTGAAGAGCACCTCGTGAGAGTCCCCTTCTGCTTACTGTCCTCAAACAGAAGCTGGCGGAATGGGTGGCCATCCAGAGCGTGTCCGCGTGGCCCGAGAAGAGGGGGGAGATCAGGAGGATGATGGAAGTCGCCGCGGCAAACATCAAGCAGATGGGCGGCTCCGTGGAGCTGGTGGACATTGGAAAACAGAAGGTACGGGCGTGGGGCGGGCGTGGGGTGGGCGGCCAGTCCCTCCTGTGGTCTTCAAACGGGAAGGCCTGGTCTGCATACTCCTCTCTGTGTGCTTTTGGTTTCTTTTGGTGGACGGGGCAAAGATTTTGTCACCCTGGGCCTCTCTCTCCAGGAAGGAGAGCTATGGAGGGCTGCCCAGGAGGAAGTTCGCCCAGAGGTTGTATTTTGTAAAAAGCTGAGATTTCCCAGAAGTCAGCTGCCTTTCAAACGGGGCGGGGGCATTCTGTCCACGGAGGCGTAAACACACACAGACTCCCACTGTCCCCGCGCTCTGACCCTGGACCCTGACTGCTAGGAACAGCACTTGTTCTTGACAAAGAGGAAGCTCGGGTGGGGGACTGGATCCTGACAGGTGGCACTCGTCTGTTCTCTCCCTGACCAACGTGAGGAGTCCACGCCCCGCTAAGTCAGTCCACTCTTGGTTGGAGACGAGTTCAGGCCCACGTAAACTACGTGTTTCGTGCCGTGTATGTTCGAAGTCGCCGTATTATTTTATAGGGCAGGGTGTGGTAAGGTTTGGTTTATCTCAGGTCTCATTCCTGAAGGCGTGTCAGGTGAGGTCATCGTCCCTGGATTTTACATGTGGACAGTCAGCGCAGTCTGCTCTTTTCATGGACGGACGCGCCCAGACGCCCAGGTGGGCTGGGTCTCCACCAGGAGCTGCTGCAGCGTGAGGCAAAGGCGAGGAGAGCCGGCCGGCCACGGCTGTGGGCAGCCTCCCCGGCTGCAGATGTAGTTGTTGACTTGGATGGTTCACGGCTCCCCAGCACTTCCCGCCACTCATGAGAAAACAAACCAACTTTGTTTGCGTTACACTGTCTTAGGAGTATGCTTAGCTGGCTCCCACTCCATTTTTTCCTAGTGTATTAAAAAAAAATCTGAGTGGCAAACAACTTTTCAGAGCCGTTTCGTTGTAATAGGCAGGTCGAGGCTCTTCCGCACTGGCCCACGGCACAGCTTTTAGGAGAGGCCCTTCCCCGGGGGCGGAAGTGGCTGCCATGCCGCGGGGAATGGCTCAGCACCTGTTTTCATCTAGGAATCCACAGGTTCCCTCACTGCTCGTGCCGGTCCCCCATCGTGTCACTAGGCAGCAGGCTCTGGCCCTCAGGAAGCCCGGGGGCCGCGGATGGGTGTGGAGAGCGAGTGGACATCGCCACGTGCGTGCGCACAGGCGCTGGAGGGAGCTGCCGGCACAGGCTTCCGGGCCCTGGTGCCGGGCCTCGGAGCAGGGGCTCAGTGGGCGGGGCTGTTTGGGCCTCGGCCTTGCTGCCCGGGCCAGGGCTGCAGAGCTCAGTGGGGCCCGTCTCTGCGGCTGCTCCACGCGGCACACAGAGGGGCGCCTGGTCCGCAGGCGCGGGGGGGCCTGGTCGCCCAGGGCCTGACCCCCAGGCAGAGGGGCTCAGGAAGTGGGACAGCCGTGGCTCCTGAGCCCGAAGTGACGCGAGGGAAGAAGCTAAGCGTGTGCAGGACAGAGCAGGGCTCACTGGGTGCCGCGTTGGGGTGGTGGCCGCGGGAGTGGGCGGAGAGGAGGGTGCACTGTGGAATCCTTGTCCCGGGCACTGTCCCGACAGGCGCTCTAGTGGAAGGCGGGCGTTGTCCCTGTGACTCTGTCACTTTTGGAGTGGTCGGGGATACCCGGAGAGAGGTGTGCGGTTTGCGGCATGAATTTCAGCACAAACTTACCTATGGGACCGAACGGCTTCTTAGAAAATGCTGGATTTCAGAGCAGCTGTTTGAGTGGAGGTTTACTTAGAGAAAATCTGTTGTTGTTTGAAAACCATTTTCCTCCTGAGGCAAGCTGAGGACCAGCCGCGACCCCAGGGCCACGTGACCCGTGAGGCCAGGGCAGCGAGTGGGAGGCGTGGCTCTCTGCCCCGGTGGCTGCAGGCCGTCCCCGCGAGGGCTGCACGTGGGCACCTGCGGGCTCCCGAGAGCTGCTGATGCTGAGGGCGTCTGCGGGCCGTCCCCGTGCGAGACTCCCGGCGGCGGCCTGGCGCGCTCCGGGGGGGCCGTGCACGCCGGGGTCCCTCGGAGCCCCTGGGGCCCATGCCAGCTGCACCCTGACGGGCTCGTCCCTTTTCTCTAGTGGCTCGTCTACCTCTCGATTGTAAATCCTAAGTGTGGCTCCGTTGCCAGGTTAGTCTGTGTGTTTATTAGTGTGTGTTCCCGTAAAGGCTGTTGTCTAGTAACTAGACCAACACACACGGGTGTGATGGCTCTAGCGCAGAAGATCCTTACCCCGCCGCTGGCACAGACGACGTGTGCTTTTCACCCTCCCGCCCCCACCCCTACCCCAGCCGCTCGCTGGTGGTAGTTGTAATGGTGACAGGTGTCCTGTTGGAACATAGGAGCTGGGGGAGCAGGCGCTGGGTGCAGGGCATTTAAACTGGCGGCTGGAGGGCGCGCGGGAGGAGCCCTGGGTTTGCCTCCGCATCCTCGCATTCTGTTCAGGGCGGTGGCGGGGGGGCAGCACATGCTGTGTTGCTGCACAGGCTCCCTCCCTGCCGGACGGGGAGGCCGGGCCGGCGGCCTTCAGCGGCTCGTACGCGAGTGTGCGGCCCCCTGGGAGCGGTCGCTGCACCCGGTCTACAGCCCCATCTGTGCGGACTGGAATCCACGTACAGAATTTCAGACACCTGCCTGCTGCTTTAAGACTGTAGGGGTTCTTACCTATCATTTTAGAAAATACTAGAATAAGTTGCATCCCAAACTCACCTTTCATAACATGTTTTGTTGTATAAAAGTTACAAAAACAATCTGCCTTTAAAAACTTACCAAATTGCCTACAGTTGGTAAACACAATTCAGTCTTTCTTCTCCGGATTATAGGAAAGTGAATTCTTGTTCATTAATGACCCAGTTGAGCAATCCGATCTTAGCTCTGCGATAGAGGGTGATTGATGAGAAGGTATTTTAATAACGTCTGCCACGCACAGCAGGGTTTAAACAGAGGCTGTGCTCACTTGCTCTCCCCGCCCAGCTCCCTGACGGCACGGAGATACCGCTCCCTCCCATTCTGCTCGGCAGGCTGGGCTCCGACCCCAAGAAGAAGACGGTGTGTGTCTACGGCCACCTGGACGTGCAGCCGGCGGCCCTGGAGGACGGCTGGGACAGCGAGCCCTTCACCCTGCTGGAGCGGGACGGTGAGGACGCGCCCCCGGAGGGGCAGGGCTGCAGGTGCCGCTGCTGCGCCCCCGCGGAGCCAGCTACCTGCACACTCCTGGTCACCTCCCCTGGTCAAGCTGTCTGGCATAATGTAGAAACTTCTAGAAGGAAGCCGCCTGCGTGTGCACAGTCACAGACACAGCAGAATGGCCCCGTCCTGTGGGAGCAGGGGGTTGCGGCCTTCGGTCGGCTGGGCTCCCCTGTGTGAGCAGAGGCAGCGCAGCCCTCAGACACCGGTCCCCCAGGGACGGCCGATTTCTCGATGCGTCTGTGGCGCATTTCAGTACCTCTGCTTGGGGACACAAAAGGCGTTCGCCTTCCCTGCCCTGGCTGCCCTGGGCAGGGATGGAGGTGGCCTAGTTACAGCTGTGGACGCTGGCCTGCCGGGCAGGCACAGGCGCTTAGAGTCTTTACCTCAGACCGCGCCCCACCCCCAGGCTGACCGCCCTTCCCGCCCCTCTGCTGTGGAGCTGCCGCCTGCCCTCTGGACCGCCCAGTGCTCACCAGCCCGTCCTTGGCGGGCCAGGAGCCTGCTCCCTCGCCCCTTGCTCCCTCGGGCTAAGTCTGGGCTGTCCTGACTGAATGCCCTTGTCAGGAGGGCTTGTCACTTTGCCCAGTTCGGCCGTTTTCCTTGAGGCAGCGTCAGAGGACGCCCAGCCGCGAGCTGTGGTGCTCATCACAGTACCTTGAGCCAAGCGAGTGCCGACCTCCCTGCACAGCAGGCTCCGCCCTCACCGCTGTCGGGGACAGGGTCCTCACGCTCCAGCCTGCCCTCCCTCCTGTCCCTTCTCACCACCGCCCCCGCCACCGGCGCAGGGTCCCAGAGGTCAGCCTGGCCCAGGCCTGCCCCCCTTCTCCCCCACCGCACCTTCCTTCCTGCCCTGTGCTGAGCCTCCGCCCGACACCACCACACCTCCGTGCAGACGCAGGAACACCGCTCCCCTGCCTCCGCACACCAGCTTAGACGCAGCCCCTCCCCCGTTGCACTGGACACCCAGGCCCCCTCGGTAGACTCAGCGTCCGCCCCAGGGTGGGGGACGCACCTCTTCGTTGTGCACCCCTGTGCAGCGCGGCCTGCACACCGCGGTCACCTTGTCAGAGCTCATCCTGGGATACTTTTTGGGTTTAATTTAAAAGGAAATGCCCAGGGTGACGATGGCTTTAAGCCCCCCGCTCCTTTGGGGTGGGTCGTGTTAAAGCCGCCGACCATCGGCCTAGGGAGTGAGGAGTCAGAGGACGGGCCAGGACAGGGAGAAGCTGAGCCGGCGGGCCCTGGCCACTGCCGTGCCCTGGTGCCCGTGGGTGCCCTGCTCCCCTGACAGAGGGCCAGGCAGAGGGCCCAGCCCAGAAGCCCCACCTTGGGAGGGGCCCACGAGCCAGCCAGTGTGCAGACGCGGGACTGCGACCCCTTCTGCTGAGGAGCACAGCCCAGAGAACTGATAACAAGCCTGAGTTGGGTGGGGCTGAGATTTGCAGTTCTCCTGATAAGGATGCTCCGTGCTTCCCACTTGTGCCCAGCTCAGCTTTCTCGCCCTTATCACTGCCCGCTGGTTGTGGCAATAGATTTTAATAAGCTGCCTGCTGATAGCATGTTCCTGGGGCTGGGTCTGAAGTTTGCGCCCTGAGTCAGCAGGAACGTGAGCCCTGGCTAAACTGCTGCGTCCCTGGGGACCGGGGTAGGGGAAGGGGGGGTGGCCCAGAGGCATCCACGTGGCTGCCTTAGATGATGGCCGATTCTCTGGCAGTTCTGGCCACAGTGCTGGGTGGAGACTCGGGCTCCTGGTAGCATGGACATGGGGCTTCTGTCAAGAGAAGCTCTCAGGACGGGCGCATGTGGCTTTGCTAAGATGTCACCAGATGTTCACGGAGGATTCGCTCCCATCTGTCTCCGTGTCGTCATAACTTGATGAATTGGCTGCTCGCTCTTCTAGGCAAGTTGTACGGGAGAGGCGCGACCGACGACAAGGGGCCAGTGGCCGGCTGGATGAACGCCCTGGAAGCCTTCCAGAAAACCGGCCAGGTGGGTCGCCTCCCTCGCGCTGGGCCTGGTTCGCCCTCTTCCATCTGGGGCTGAGGGACAAGGCTGGGCTTGTCCAGATCACAGATCGTTGGGACGGGAGGCAGCAGCTCCCCCGAGCGCCAGCCTGGGACTGAGCGCCTAGGCAGCTGCTCGAGTGCCAGCTTCAGGAAGCCCCGCGGGTGTCCTGCCGTGCAGTGCTCAGCGGTCACACTTGGTGGCTCTGCAGCGGCCAGGCCCGCCTGGGAGGGGCGCTCCGCTCCTCAGGGCTGTGGTGGTGAACAGACCCCTTGCTCACCCTGCGTGCTCACAGCCTCTGAAAACACATTTGGTAGTTGAAAATGTGTTCCCTTAACTAGATGCACTCGTGGAAAGTTTGTAAAATGCCAAGGAGGAAAGAGAACAGGTTGCCTAGAATCTCAACCCTAAGAGATCTAGTGTTTTCTCAAGAGAGAGCAGCTGAGCTGCACGGGGGACCCCTGTGACGAGGGGACGGGTCCCCCTGAGGAGTGGCTGGCGAGGAGCTCTCAGTGAGGATGCAGCCATGGCTGGAGCCAGGCTCGTCCCCTGCCAGCCCAGTGCCTGGGGACGGGGGAGCCACTCGCGGACACCCAGGGCCAGCCTGGGCACTTGGTCTAGAGGAAGCTGGGTCCTTGAAATTGGTGATTCCACAGTATTTGGTGACTGCCTGTGTATTGTCTCTAAGACTGAAAGCTGAATGTGCGACACTCCTCCCTGTCACAGGAAATCCCTGTCAACATCCGGTTCTGCCTGGAAGGCATGGAGGAGTCAGGCTCTGAAGGCCTGGATGAACTGATTTTTGCCCAGAAAGACAAGTTCTTCCAGGACGTGGACTACGTCTGCATTTCCGACAACTACTGGCTGGGGAAGAACAAGCCCTGCATCACGTACGGCCTCCGGGGCATCTGCTACTTCTTCATCGAGGTGCGTGCCGCGCTCTCGCTCTGCACGATCCACAGCGGTCCCCCACCTACAGCCCGCGGACCCTCCCTGGCCCACGGGCACAAGCAACAGGAAATGGGCGCAGGCTCAAGGCGCCCACTCTCCCATGGCGGAAACCACTGCGGAGCTCCGGGCGGCACCGCTGCCCTCAGGCCGGGGTGTGCTCCTTGCCGCATCGTCTTGCCACACTGAGCAAAGATTGATTGCTAGTCCACCAAGAAGGCTGAGACTCACACAGAGCACTTTAGGAAGACCTCCTTTTAACAGGGGAAGCGTTTGGCCCTGGCTGGTGTGGCTCAGCGGGTTGGAGTGTCGTCCCCCAACCGAAAGTTTGCAGGTTCAGTTCCAGGCCAGGGCCCAGGCCTGGGGTGCGTGTTCGATCCCAGGCCAGGTGCGCACAGGAGGCAACCGATCAATGTTTTCCTCTCCATCGATGTTTCTCTCTCTCCCTTCTTCTCTCTCTAAAAATAACAATGAGGCAATGTTCTTGGGTGAGGATAAAAAAAGTGAAAGTGTTTGTATTTCAGCCCTTAAGCTCTTGTCCCATGACTGAGTGATCCTGAGGGAACTGGGACGTGCACTCAACCCAGACACCAGGGAGGATGCACCTGCCGCTTGCTGGTGGCCGAGCCGCCTTCTTCTGCTTTGCAGAGAAGGGTCAGGGTTCCAACGGCACAGGCAATGAGAAGGAAGTTAGGCCCTGCCTCTAAGGGGGTTTGTAGGCTCACAGGCGCTAGAAACAAGCGTCGTTGCTACACTGAGCACTCACTGGGGGCAAGGCGCCTTTCTACCTGCCGCACCAGTAACCCGACAGGGACGCAGCGGCCGGAGGGGAGCCGTCATTTGCGGCACCGCATGGGGAGCACGGCAGGGAGGCAGGTCACACCGTCCTGCCCCGCCCTGGCTGCCCAGCGAGGGAGCGGCGGGCCGGGTCCGGCCCCTGGCGCTCGGGCTCCATGTCCCTGCTGGCTCTCGGTGTTGCTAGTTCACCGGTGGTCAGTGTTCCTGGCTTACCTGCAGTTAACATTTCCAAGGTTATTTTCTTTTGTTGCTTCCTAGTTTTACAATTTAGGAAATGCCTTGCTTAGCTCATTGAGGGAGCAAATTTCGGTTTCAAAAGTTGCCTGTCAGGTCTTATGGATCTTCTTGGTTCAATTTACTGTCACATGATAAAGATAAGCTCCCGCCAAGCAGCCCAACAGCGTGGCCTTTGTCCCATGCAGGTGGAATGCAGCGACAGGGACCTGCACTCTGGCGTGTACGGGGGCTCGGTGCACGAGGCCATGACCGACCTCATCGCGCTGATGGGTAAGCGCAGCGCCATCAGCACCAGTGGTTTGGGAGGAGGGGGCGGGCGCTCCTCGGCTGGTCACCCGCGCGGGGTGCATTCCAGCACTCTGCGCGAGCCACCTTCCTGCCACCCCGTGGGGACCTCGCTCCCCCAGTCACTGTTCCCTTTAAAAGACTGGGGACCTCGGCGTCATTTCTGCCTCCCTCCTCCTTGGCCCCCTGCCTCCCTGTGACCCTGGACCCGGCCTCGCCGGCAGGACGCAGCTCAACACCCCTGGCTCCATCTGGCCCGCTAGCCCGGTCCAGCCCGTCCCCTGGAATCACAGGACTGTCCTTCCTCTGGGCACGTTGCGTGCCACGCCTCTCAGAGGGCGTCTGCTTGCGTCTTCTCGTGTGATAACGGGCCACAGCGAGGCTGCCGCATGGCCAGCTCCTTGAGAGCCAGGCCCGGCCCACCTGCCCCGGCAGCCCCGGCTGCCCCCCGGCTGCAGCCTCCTCTGCCCCCGCTCTAGTGCCCGCAGCCTGGGGAGGCGTCCCACTCAGGGCGTCCCGGCCGGTGGCCGGGGACGGTGCGCCTGCCCTTTCGAATCTCAGTCTCTGCCTTCACATGGGGAGCCAGCACCCGAGCGAGCCCGTGTGCCCAGCAAGGGTCAGCACCCGGACTCGTGGCCCTGCTCGGCCTGGGCTGCAGGGCCGGGCTGCCGGCCGCCTGCCGCCTGCCTGCTGAGCGCCCCCCGCCCCCCTCCAGGCTCCCTGATGGACAGGAAGGGGAAGATCCTGGTCCCCGGCATCCACGAGGCCGTGGCCCCTGTGACGGAGGAGGAGCTGGCGCTCTACGACAAGATCGACTTCGACGTGAAGGAGTACGCCAAGGACGTGGGGGCAGAGACCCTGCTGCACAGCAGCAAGGTGCGGCCCGGGCGGCGGCCGCCGCCGGCCCCGCGGGAAGGGGCAGAGGCTGGGGCGGGGGCTGGCGCGGGCGGCCGTTTCCCCGGGCACCCGGGCCTCCCGGCGGTGCAGACCCCCGGCGCAGGCCGCTCCCGGCTGTGCTGAGAGGCTGTTAGAAAGGTCACCTGCTGGCCAGAGACGCCATGGGAGAGGCAGGGCATGCAGAGTGAACCTAGAGGGAGGGGCGGCTATCGCATGTCTGCGTGCGGGGTAAGCTCCAGCCCTGGGTGGGGTGACGTGAGGCCCACCTCACAGAGCCTGTGCTCGGGCAGGTCGCACACAGCGTCCCTTACGTCCTGGGGGGAAGCTGTGTCGTGACTGGTAAGCAGCTTAGCTCCTGCTTTCGGAGGTCAGCTGGACGCGGGCCCCGTCCGGTGCAGCCCACGCTGGCTGCGCCCCAGCAACAGGCCTGGGGAGCAGGGGGTGCCCGGCCCAGCCCCTCATCTCTGAGAGACAGGTGGGCGAAGACGTGCCAAAGCACGCGTGGAGGGCAGACGGGCGGGCCCAAGCTGTCCCTCTGGGGGACCGGCCGGCGAGGACAGCCCGGCGTGGGCCCTGAGAGCGCCTGTGCTGTCCCAGGAGGGCGCAGCGCGGTCGGCTCTGAGCAGGGGCCGAGCTGCCGGACTCGCTCACACAGGTGGGTGGTGGGTGGGCAGCAGGGGCTGAGCAGGGCGGCCCGAGGGCAGTCAGACTGCTGCGAGGTGGGGGAGGGGACCTGGAGCTGGTGTCATGGGGAGGAGCAGGTGGGCGAGGGGTCACCTTGGGCTCAGGACTTACCTGCCCCTGGGACCACGGGGAGCGTGAATCAGGCAGGGGACCGGCTGGGCCCTGAGATGGGGACCAGGAGAGAGTCCCGGGAGGGACACGTCTAGGAAAGGTGGGTCCCAGCCAACTTCTGTTTCCTCCGGCCCTGCGGCCTTCAGACCAATGTCTGCTCTCACGTGAGGCATCGCTTCAGGGCCGTGTGCGTGTGCTCTTCGGTGTGGCTGGGCTGTCTGGCTCACAGGCACACCCTCCAAGGGTCAGGGGCGCAGTCACCGAGGAGCCCCAAGGGCGCCGCCAGGCGTCCCTGTGCCCCCCGCTGCCCAGGGGCTGTGTGGCCGTCCCCCGCTCGCCTCGTGCCACTGCTGGGGTCACGGGGCGTGAGAGGGGATGTATCGATCACGCGCTCGGAGACAGAGGGCAGCTCCGGGCCAGCCCTCGGCCACGGGTGACGATGCATGTCTGTGGCCACAGGGCCCAGGGGACAGTGGATGGTCCTGGCATTCTTGTCCCGTGGGAGCTACGCCCACATTCTGTGCGCTGAGGAGGGGTCAGTGGATAGCCTGGGTCAGGCCTCCCTCTTCCCCCGGTGCCACAGAGGCTCTGAGATCTGTGGGCCCGCCCCCACCCCCAGACTCCACAGAGCTGGCGGGTGCCCAGGGCTCCTGCATCTGCCTTGCTCACCTGAGTGGCCCAGAGCTGCCGTGAGGCCTGGACGTGGCGCGCCCTGGGCGCAGGGAGCGCAGAGCCACCCCACGGGGCCCTGTCGCAGGCACCAGCGCGCACCTAGGGCCAGCTGCTCTCCCAGCCCCGCGGGGCCCGCAGCCCTCCCTGCGCTGGTGCCGACGCCAGGCCTCCATGATGAAGGGGGCCCTCCCGGGCGAATTCTGTCTCCTCGAAGCCCCCGACCCACTCTCCGCTTTCTGCAGAAAGACATCCTGATGCACAGATGGCGGTTCCCGTCGCTCTCGCTCCACGGGATCGAAGGTGCCTTCTCCGGCTCGGGGGCCAAGACGGTGATCCCTAGGAAGGTGGTCGGCAAGTTCTCCATCCGGCTCGTGCCCAACATGACGCCTGAGGCTGTCAGCGAGCAGGCACGTGGGGCCCCGGGGGCCGCAGGGGGGGGGCAGGGGGCAGGGGGGTGGGCAGCGGCCAAGGAGCTTGGCAGGCTGCACAGCTGGAGACCCACGCCCGCCCCGCCCCGCCCCGCCCCTGGGCCCTGGCCAACTCGGCGGTTGCTGCAATGAGCAGTTCAGAAGCGGGTCAAAGATAAAGGCCCTATAAAACAGGGTGACACGGAAGTGACCTTTGTCTCTGCTGAGGCATGCCAAAACCTATGACCCCGCCCTAAGGCTTTGGGTCAGATGCTGATTTTGGGTTGAATACCTGAGTCCAAGGGGAGGGATGAATGCAGGAAGGGAAGGTTCCCAAGGGGCAGGATCTGGTAGCTGCGGGCCTGGCGGGCTTCCCAGGAGAGGTGGCCTGGGCAGAGAAGTTTGGAGGGCTGGAGGCGAGGGCTTCCCTGTTGGGAGAAGCAACGTTGGTCATCCAGGAGCACCTGGCTCTGTTTTTGGTGTGGATGTGATCGTTTTTATAAAGAAGCAGGTCAAGAAACATTTTTAAAAACTTAAATATAATCACATGGAAACATCTATGTAAAGGGTGGATTGCTTGATGTTAAAACATTACCTTTTACCTTCAAATAACTGGATTTTGATTCTTGATAAAATCCCTTTTTCTGTTGTCATAGTTAGGGCAGATCAGTGTTTAGCAGCAGAAAATGATACACGTTGTAGACCTGCTGTAGGCTCACTGGAGACTCATGGTAGGCTTGCTGTAGACCAGTCGTGAGCCACTGCGGGCTCGCTGCAGACCCTCGGCAGACCCGCGGGACGGTCCCCGCGGGCCTCCGTAGGCTTCCCGCAGGCTGGCTGCAGCCGCTGTGGGCTCACTCGGGCCTGCTGCAGAGTGCGTGGGGGGCCAGGCTCCGTGATACACTGTGTCTCTTCTGTTTGTGGTTCAGGTGACCAAGTACCTGACTGGGAAGTTTGCTGAACTGCGCAGCCCCAACAAGTTCAAGGTGTACATGGGCCATGGCGGGAAGCCCTGGGTGTCCGACTTCAACCACCCGCATTACATGGCTGGGAGAAGAGCCCTGAAAACAGGTCAGACCACCCCCCCGGGACGATGCCTGCCCTCGGCGCACCTGCGCGGGCTCTGCCGTGTCGTGTGGCACGTGGCTGTGTGGGGAGGCGCTGCGGAGCGTCGATGCGCCGGCGCGGGGCTGCTGTCCGGGGCCGCGCATGGGGTCCAGCCTCGGTAGGGCAGGAGGTAGGCCTGCGGGGGGCCCAGCTCCAAGGTTCACCGATTCTCTTCCTTCCTTCCCAGTGTTTGGCGTGGAGCCGGACTTGACCAGGGAAGGTGGCAGTATTCCGGTGACTCTGACTTTCCAGGAGGCCACGGGCAAGAATGTCATGCTGCTGCCTGTGGGGTCGGCCGATGACGGCGCCCACTCCCAGAACGAGAAGCTCAACAGGTGAGGCTCCAGGCCGCGTCCGGAGCTCGGGCTCGCCTCCTTGCGGGGCCCGCGGGAAGGCCCGGCGTCCCTGCCTCCCCCAGCCGCCCCCCTCCTGCAGCCAACAGGCTGTTTCTGGGGCCGGCCCCGTGCTCTCTAACATCTGTCCCGGGGGCGGGGGCACTCGGGTGGGGGCAGGGAGGGAGGCCCGTGGGAGGAGGCCGTTCTTCATGGCTCACCCAGCAGCTTGTGCTGCTCTCCGCGCTTGCCCTGCGGGCCCCGGAAGGCCTTGGGTGCGGCCCGACGTCAGGGCGGGCTGCTGGGGCTGCTCGCGCGCACCCCTGGCGTCCACGGGCACCGGGTGGCTCTCCCAGGCAGCGGAGGCAGAAGCGGGGGCCAGAGTGGGCAGTGGGCAGTGGGAGGAGAGGCCCGCGCAGGCAGGGAGCACCTGCGGCCGTCAGGAAGGGCTGAGGAGGACAGAAGGCAGGGCCACCTTGGGGTCAGGGACTGAGACAGGCCAAGACCCTGCCTGGGGGCAGGGGTTAGGGACAGAAACCTAGGTCCTAGGACGCGAACTGGAGGCTTCAGATCCAAAGAAACGGGGAGGCCGTGATAAAGGTACGGCCTTCCATAGTTGGGCTAGGTGAGACCCCACGCCCCTGGGGAGACAGGGCCAGGACTGGCTCCTGGTGGGACACGCAGTCTGAACCTGCACTTGGGAACCAGGTACCCAAATTCTAAAGTCAAGCAGAACCCGGGGCCGGCCAGCCAGGCCGGTGGGGCACTCCCAGATTGCCACTGTGTGCCTGGGCCTTGGGACACCAGCCACCATGATGATTTCTCCTCTCCATCAGGCGTAACTACATAGAAGGAACCAAGATGCTGGCCGCCTACCTGTACGAAGTGTCTCAGCTGCAGAACTGAGGGCACCGTGTCCTGTGCACCCGCCCTCCGCCCTCGCCCTCTTTTGACTGCTCAGGAGAGCCGCCTGTCTCCTCTTTCACACGTGGACACGAGAGCACCGGCCTGTCCCATGCATGATGTGGCCTGCACTGGGCGGTGACCCACGTCCAGTCCCGGGGGCTGGTCAGCAGCCGAGACCGTCAGCCGAGTTCTCAGGGCTGCGCAGCATGACTTGGTCTCCAGCTCTAATGGCACAGGTTCTTCTGTAAAAAGTCCTGGCCCACGTCCAGGCGGCTGCGCAGAGACCTTGGTGCTTCCTGGCCCCACCCCGCCTCTGGCTCAGGCCGGGCCCGCTGGGGGTGTCCGCCCGGTCCCTTCCTCACCTCTTGCTGTCCCACCAGTCTGTCCTTCCCGAACACTGTACCCATGGCGAACCTCTCCTGTCTCCTCCTTGCTGGCCCTCCAACCCCGAGTCTACCTGGAAGGACCGCGTGGTCCCAGTCTGTGCCGGGGAATAAAAGGCGCAGAGGCCGCCTCTGGACGTGCTGCTGCCCTCTGGCTCCCGGTGCGGCTCAGGGATGCGGGGCCTGTGGTGCGGGGGAGGTGGGTCTCCTCTCCCAGCCTGTCCCCCGTGCCTTCTGCTGCCCGGTGACCAAAAATGAAATCGAGTCGGTTTAAACAAAATGGGGGCTTTATTGGCCTGGCAGATGCACAGCCCAGAGTAAGTGGGAAGCAGGGCTGGTTCACTTGAAAGTCCACTTCGCTCACCGTGTTCACTCACAGGTCAGAACCCGGGTGGGAAAGGGAGCTGCTATTCCCTGGCCTTCTGCCTTCACTCAACAGAATGGTGGCACTGGAAGTCCTTCCAGCCCCCATGACCTCTCTGCCACGTCCAGACCCAGGGTCCGCCCCGCCCCCGCGTCACCCGTACAGCATCCCGAAGACGGGTTCTGCCACCTCCCTGTCTCCATCACAAACACCCCACGCTCCCTCCCAGTCCTCAGGGAGGCCTGTCCCAGGAGGAGACCCTGCTGTCAGCCACTGCACTCGGGGGACCCAGTCCTCCCAGCCGCCTGTGCAGAGGTCCTTGCACTTGACCTCGAGTTCCTGGTTAGAGGCGAGAAGCTCCGCCCACGGAGGAGGCGGCACACGGCACGGATGTGCTCCCCGGCACATCCGAGGTGCGGGCCTGTGCTGCGATGCTTTCCTGGTACTGGCCCCGGGGGCGGGTGTGGGGCCGGCCCTGAGAGAAGCCCCGCTGCCTGTCCTCATGCCAAAGGGGTGCAAAAGGGCGGAACTCGGTGGGCGCGGTCCTGGCCCTGGAGAGCAGGGGCCCAGGGGCGCCTTTCCCGCACTTGGCGGCGTCTGGGTCAGAGTGTGTCCGCGACACGTGAGGATCCTTAGACCACACTGTACAAGTTAGGGCACTGGCCGGGCTGCTGCGCCCCAACCAACTGAGGCTTCGCCTCGGACCGTGGAGACAGTTCTCAGCAGCACGAGGTCTGCACCGCCAGGCCGGGGCGGGTGCACGTGCCCCTCTGCGCCCGGTGCCATCTTGTGGTCCGGGCCTCTGCCCCACAGCCCGTAACCCCAGCTGCGCTTCGGCCTGGGCACAGGGAGGGTGGCGGTGCTGAGTTAGCGGCTGTCCCTGCCCTTGGCGTCTTAACTGCCAGGAAGGACTCCCGGGGCCGCAGTGGGGAGGAGGCCCGGCTGAAGCCCCTGCCGCTCGGGAGGAGGGGAGACATGCTGGGGAGGCAGTCTCCAAGTCCACCTGGTAACGCCATCACGGCACGATGGCATTCGTCCCAAGGAAAAGAGGGAGAAAGACTAAAGAAAACGGTAGCAACTGCATCGGCCCTGAGGCCTCGGGAGTACCAGCGGCGGCCGGGGGAGGGGGCAGCCTCAGCGCGATTGGCTGTTTATGAAACGCTGGTTGGTCAAAGCGGGTTGTCTTTAAGAAGCACAGGCATAGGAAGAACCTTTGGCCTTCCCAGCGCCTGCCTGTAGGATTCACTTCAAGGATCTGCCCAAGGAGGGAGCTGTGGTCATAGGTGACTAGAAGCGGGAGCCTCGCAAGGCCTTGACCCAAGTCCTCTCTGGGTCCCCTTATTCAAGATGGCCCAGCAAATGTGCGCTGTGTCCAGCCCAGGCCACCTGCCCGCGCCAGCAGTCAGCGCGAGCTCGAGCCTGACTCCAAGCCCCCCTGCGCCCCCGCTGGTGCCCGGCTGCTCCATACCCGAGATCTGGAGATCTCCGCCTCCACGTGCTGCATGTCTCCGCTGGGCCCTCCCGCCAGTGGCACTTGGGGGTGGGCATCGCCATGGATTTTGGGCTGAGCTTGTCTTTGGGGTCCAACTCACCCAGCAGACCCGACCTAGAGGACGGTGGAGAAGCTCATAGCTCTAGGGAGTGTCTGGGGAATTCTGTTTCTTGAAACTTCTTCCTCCACCTGAGTGCGTCCAGGCTGCCCTCCGAAAGCCACTTCATGAGCAGCTCGTACTTCAAGACTTGCTGCTAGAGTTCACCTGGGCAGAAACGCCCGGCTCAGTCCAGCTCCGCCAGGAATTAACGGAAGCCAGATAGGCCTGGGGAGGGGGTGCGGGAGGGGAGGGAGGTTCGGCTTTTATTTCTAATCCCGTCCTGGTTAGATAGGCCAATAAGGCATTTTCCTGTATTATGACAAACCCACCAGTTCAGTCTCGGGCAGAGCCGCCTTCCTAAAGCAATCACACAACCACACGGGGCCGCAGACAGCTGGTAAGTGGGCTCTTGGCACCCAAGTCTGGTGGCCTGAAGTTTCTCCCGGGAAGCGATTTGATGAGGGGCCGCTGTGTGTAGGGGCAGGAGCAGGCTGGGCCCAGGCCTGGGGGCAGAGGCGCCGGGGGGTGGGGGTGGGGCAGCAAGAAGGCTTTCATTTTGATTCTGCGCTGTTCAGCACACACAGCGCGTCCCGCCTCCAGCCTCGGTTCCAGCCGCCTGCTGTTTTCCTGGCAGGAGACAGCACTGTCCCAAGCGCCACTGGTTAAGGCAGCCCGTGGCATTTCGAGGGCACCATGAGCTAAGTACGCAGAGCTGGGAGGGAGGCGGAACCCCGAGCCTGCCGCGGGAGGGGCCTCACTGGGAGAAAGGTGGGGCGGTGGGGGGGGCGGACAGGACGTCTTCAAAGTGAAGGTGTTCGAAAGTGCAGCTCAGCGCAGGGGCCATGGAAAACCTCTCCACGTCTAAGGACAAGCGGCCAGAGTTAACAGGGTCCCACGGAGCTAACAGCGTGTGGGGTTTCCTGGCCCCACCTGGGATTCTCCCAGTCACTGGGATTCTCCCAGTCACTGGGCCTGGGCTGCCTGCCCGGCCAGGCAGACTCTGAGATCTGCTGCTGCTCCCGGAGCCCCACCCCTTCCTGTCCCCCAGCAAAGGCCAAAGCCAAAGCCAAAGCCAGGAGGAGCCCTTCCAGTTCCTGGGGAGAGAGAGAAGCAATGCGTGCCCTGACAGGGAATGGAACCAGCAACCCTTTGGCTCGCAGGCTGGCGTTCAACCCACTGAGCCAGTCCAGCCAGGGCCCAAGCCCCCAGGTTTTGCTCTGCACTTAGTTGGAAGTCAAGTGTGACACTCTAACCCAAGAAAACAAACAGAAAGGGAACAGGGCGTGGGAGACTGGGGGGAGGGCAGGGACCCCACCCAGGGTTTGAAAGCCCATCTCTGCGGCACGACCCGGCCCACACACCCTGGGTGCAGCGGGACAGCACACCGCGGGAGGGCAGCCCTGCGGGGGGCGGTGCCTGCCCTTCCTGTGGGGAAGGGCGGGGCCTCCGCTGAAATCCCAGCCCTTCTCTGCCCTTCCTTTCTGCTTTCCTCCTGTTCTTTAAATGCCCCCTTCTATTTTTCACTGGAGAGGAGCACCATCCAATTTTTCAATGTAAATAGAATGGGTCAGCTGCAAAACAATAGCCCGCTCCGTGTCAGAGAGCCTTTGCTGGGCGCCCAGAGCTTCCTCCCCTGCTGCCGGCAGCCCCGGGGTACCATTCCTCGTGCTTCCCGGGAGCCCGTGGGCCTCGGCTCTGCCGGGCGGAGCTTGGCCGCTCCCACCCCCGGGCCTGCTGGGACAGGGCACAGGATGCGCAGGAGCAGCTCGTTGGCGCCATCTGTGGACCAAGCTCTTGATCCGCTTGGGAGTGAGCCTGCCTGGCTTTGACCGTGAACGTACCACTTCTCAGCTTCCTTCATAGACATTTTTCATATGCGATCACACATTTACATTACCGAACGAGTGTTCTATTTATGGTTATTATTCTCATAACAACTGCACTGCAGTGTAACTCACATACCTTACAGCTCACCCATTTAAAGTGCGCGATTCAATGGTGTTTAGTAAATCCAGAATTGCACCATCATGGCCGAAAGCAACTTCAGAACTTTTCCTCACCCCCAAAAGACCCCCCCGGGGGTTATCACCAGCCCTTCCGCGCCTCCCCCGAGTTCTGCCGCCCGAAGCAGCCCCAGCCTGCCTGTCTCTCGGGTCTAGCTGCCCTGGCACGTCCCACCCGCCGGCGGCCCGCGCGGCCCTCGGAGTCCGGGCCCTCGCCCGGCGCAGCTTCCCGGCGCTCGCGTGGGGCGGCGCTCCCGACCCCCTCGCGGCTGAGCAGCACTGCCGTGTGCGCTCACGCCGGGCCCTGCTGACCCGCCCACCCACGGATGGACGCCGGGCCGTGCTGCTGTAAATGACGTTACGCGCGCGTGTCTGTGTGGACGCGCGTCTTCCTCTCTCTCCAGAGCATCGCTAGGCGTGGAGCTGCTGGGCAGAGGCTCCGTCGGTTGAGGACAAACAGGCTGTTTTCCAGAGCGGGGGCGCCGCTCTGCGCTCCCTGCAGCAAGGCCCGGGGTTCCCGGGTCCCCGTCCTTGCAAACACGTGTGGTTATCTGACTTTTGGGGTTTAACTGTGAGAGCTGGTGTGAAGCTGTGTCTCGTTTGACTTGTGTTTCCCTGATGGCTAACAATGCTCAGCGTCTTTTCATGTACTTAATCGATCATTTAGGTATTTTCTTTGGGGCAAATGTCTATTCAAATTGGGTTGATTTGTCCTATATTATTGACTCGTGGTGGTTCTGTATAGCCTAGACACACGTCCCTACCGTCCTTCCCTCAGCCCTGCCGGCGCCGAGTTCGGGCCGAGGAAGGGAGCCGTCTAACCCTGACACGGCTCTAAGAAATAAAGTCTATTTTCAAAGTGTACAAAAGCCCACAAGGAAGGGATGCTTTGGATGAAGGGAATGAGTTAGTTCCGAGCCTGGAAGGCCTGCCGTCCGGTTTTCTGCCTGCGGCATGGAGCCACCATGGGGGTGAGGGATGACCAGGAAAGGCGGGGTCACAGGCAGGTCCCACACGGACCGGCGAGGGAAGGAAGGGACCCGTCGGAGACAGAAGCAGAGGTTGGAGGGAGAGACAAGCAAGCCACGGGTCGGCGGCCCCCGGTCAGCAGGGTGGCCGACAGCATCCAGGTTCTCTTCAGCTCCTCCGGGTAACGTATCGAAGCGCGACCTGTGCGTTTCTTTGCAAAGTGCTCTGGCTTCAGGGGCTGAGGGGGAGAACCCCCCCCCCCATGGTAGCGCTGCACAGGATTTTAGACAAGTCCCTACAAAACGTATTTTCTAATCAGGTGGTTAATCACACGTAAAAACTTTGTGTTAAAAATTACATCCCACTTCTCTCCCTACAAACACTGCCCTTGATGCCACGCATGTTGGGTTACGATGCAGAGGAAAGTGACCAACAGGGACGACTCCGACAGGAACCGAGTGACAAAGGTGGTTTAGCGACAAGCTCCGTCGGCTTCTGGCCTCATTTCAGCTCTCAGGCGTTGAGAACGGAGCGTCCGGGGAAAGAGCAAGCGCCAGCGAGGCTTGCCGGCGGACTGCCTGTGCGATCTCAGCCTGGGCGCTGCCACGGCACAGGCTGGCTGGGAGGCTTCGGAGGGGCGAAGTCCAAGCCCTGGCACTGACTCTGATCCGCCCCTGTCGCCCGCTCGCTCACAGGTGGCCTCTCCCGGCTCTCCTGCTGCCACTCCTCGGAGCCATGTCCTCACCGCCCGCCGGGCTGGTCCAGAAGCTCTTCCAGTACATTGATCTCCATCAGGACGAGTTTGTGCAGGTCGGAGAGACTACACGCGGGGTGCTGGCGGGAGATCCCCTTGGTGTCTGGGTGAATGGTCGGTTGCTGGGAAATGTGGGGTTTTTGCCTGACATCTTAATTCCGCTTGACGTGCCCGCGATTCCCCATTGAATGAAAACAGTCACTGTTTGTTAGATTCAGGGGTGAGGCCCCTCCCAGCCATCCCTCCTGAAAGGGGCGCTCAGTTCCTTTCAGCACCCCGGCCTCAGGATGTCCCTTGAGCGGCGGCCAGCACACTTCGTGGCGCTCACGTTTACTGTGACCCACCCTCGCCTGCCCTGCCGCCCCCCGGGAACGGCTCTCGCTGAGGCTCTCTCCACCCCCCAGTCCGGCCGAAACGCGTCCTCCCCCAGACGCCAGCCCAAGGCGATGCCTCCCACGGGCGCCAGCTCCAAACCCAGGGTCCTACCTGTTCGGGGTCAAAGCCGCTCGTTTATAGCCCTTGTGTGACACGCATTTATCTCCTTTGCTGTCCTCTGCTTTGTCCCTGCCTCCCTGCAGGGCCTATGTGGGGGCCGCGGTGGAGAGGGAGGCCTGGGGAGGGAGGCAAGGAGGGGGTGAAAGGCCAGTGCTGGGCCCAGTCTCCCCGCTCGTCCCACTCCTTCCCTGCTCTCTGCCCCACGCAGGCCAGGCCCCCGCCCCAGCCCAAACGCCCTGCGGTTGCGCCCACTCTGTATCCCTGGGACACGCCCGGCACGTGTGTCCAGTACATGGCTATTTGATCCACATTAGGGCCATTATTGAGCATGTAGAGGACGAACCTCTGTGTTTCGTGCTAAAGCACAGAGCTGGATGTCCGGGCCGCTGTCCCCAAGCTTCACGCCCACGGGACCCTGCCTAACGCAGGCGCACCACCCGGACCAAATGCTTGCTGCGCTTTCAGCCCCGAGCGGGGCTCCCGTGGGATGGGAATCAGTGGGGTGTAGGGTGGAATCAGTGGGGGAGCCTTGCGGATTTGGGCCTTTCGCCCCAAACTGTCCTCTTTGCAACTTCCTCAAATAACTTAAATTTAGGGACAACCCGGGAGCATCCATTCTATACATTCCAGTTTTAAAATGAAAACGCAATATTCCATCAGGTCAAACTTTTTTATAATGAAAATGCACGTGCTACAACCAGGACAGAGACCAAACCAGGGCGACCAGGGAGCCCAAGGTCAGGCGCCGGAAACCGGCCAGGCGTTTGATCGAACTGTCCCGCACAAGCCGCTCCAGTGCCAGTGCGGGGGCGGGGGTGGGGGGGCGCCCGGCTCTCACAGCCCACACGAGCGGGGGTCTGCAGAGCCAGTGGCCGCCGGGCTGAGCCTCAGCCGTGTGCCGCTCACTGAGCCCTGCCGGGCGCGGAGGCTTGCTCGCTTCTCCCAATTCGCCCACTCTGTGCCCAGTTGCCTGGGTTCTCCCAGCTGAAGAAGCAATTCAAGGACATGCACGGAGGCTCAGCACGTGGGCACGGTCGACTATGAACTCGACGTCCAGCCCTCTTCCCTCCCGGGAGGCGGGGGGCTGAGGCTGAGCGTTCCGAGCTTCCCACCGCAGCAGCTTGGTCTTTCTGGCGGCCAGCCCTGCGTCGGGGGCCCATCCACGGCCGACGCATTGGAACAAAATCTGCAGTCGCCTGGGAGACCCCACGGGAGTTGGGAGCCTGAAGCAGAGGGCAGACATTCCTACAGGGGTCCTGGCGCCTTCTCCACTTAGGAAGCTGCGGAGGCGCTAGGAGCTCTGGCCAAGGGCGTTGTGCTCGCTCTCCGTGGGCAGAGGAAAGGCCGGGGCCGAGGGCGCTTCTGGGACAGTCCCCCGGGCAGCGCTGGATCGGGCAGCGGGGCGAGAAAGGGCGGCTGCCCGCCTGCCTGGCCCGAGCTCAGACCCTGGGCTGCGCTGCCTTCCGGACCCCAGAGGGGCAGGCCGGGCCGACCACAGAATCGAAGGGGAAGGGGGGTCAGGAGGAGCCCTGAAGCCACAAGGTCACCGGGGTCAAGTCCGAGGTCCCGAGGCCTTCGGGGCCACATGGGAAGCCAAGCCCCGGAGGGGGAGGTGAGCTGCTCTCAGCGCTGAAAATCAGGAGGGGGCAGAGCCGCCCTCCCTGGCGACGCTGGAGGACCCCAGGTTTTGGGGAAGACAGCCTCCCCCCAGCCTTCCCTGTGCCGTCCCCCTGCCCCCACAGCCGCTCTGCCCTCTGTCTTCCCGCTTATGCACCTCGGCTTGTCCCGGGGACTCCTGCCTAGTGCATGTTTGGCAGCCCTGCCCTCAGACCCAGTGCCCTGCTGCCTGCTCACCGCCCTTCCCCCTTGCCTTCCAGATGCTCAAGGAGTGGGTGGCCGTTGAGAGTGACTCGGTCCAGCCCGTGCCCCGCCTCAGACGGGAGCTGCTCAGGATGACGGCCCTGGCCGCAGCGGCGCTCCGGCGCCTGGGCGCCCGCGTGGACCTCGTCGACTCGGGCGCTCAGCAGGTGCTGGCGGTGCCCCGGCTACCGACGAGCTGCCACCTCCCGGTGCACCAGCCTGCTGGCGCAGGGGCGGGGGCGGGGCTTGCCCGGACCCTCCATAGTAGTAACCCCGACCCCCCTTCGGATGCAGATTTCCTCCTCAGCTCCTGTCCTGGGGGTGGGGGGACAGCTCGAGGGGAGGAGGCACGTGAAGGGCAGCCGATTCTGGAAAGGCCCGTGCTGTTCACATCGCGCACGCAGGCTTCGAGCTGACTTTTCCCTGAAGTGCTGACGCGTCGTTCTTGAAGGATCCGGCCTCTCATCGAATCGCTGCCCGTCACAGCCACCTGGTCACCAGGGTGGTCTTCAATCTTAGCACCCGGCGCCGCCTGGCTCAGCGCCCGCGAGTCTCCAGGGGGTTCCCAGCCGCGTCCGCCCTGTTTATGCCAGTCGCGTCCGAGCTCCGACGGAAGAGCCCTGGTCACGTCCCCTCCTTGCCGTCTGCGTCTAAGGAAGCGCTTCGTTTTCATGGTGTTGCCTGTTTGAATTAGCAGTGTCTCGTGGTGCCCCCCTGAGAGCGGACAAAGGGCGATGGGGCAAAGAGCCGGGCCCATGAGGACCCGGGGGTGGAAAGGGGGCTCCTGAGGCCCGGCTGCGAGTTTCCCGGAAGAGCCGAACAGCGTTTATTGGACAAAAGTGACCCATTTTCCTTCCACAGCTGCCTGATGGTCAGACCCTCCCGGAACCTCCCATCATCCTGGCCGAACTGGGGGCTGCGCCGCAGAAGCCCACCGTGTGCTTCTACGGCCACCTGGACGTGCAGCCTGCGGCGCGGGCAGACGGGTGGCTCACGGACCCCTACACGCTGACGGAGGTGGACGGTCAGTACTCCCACGGATATGGGGCTGCTCACGGGGCTTGAGGATGTGAGAGGGGCCCCTGTCCCTGGCTTCAGGTCTTAGCCTGTCATTGAGAATGAACAAAACGCGCCCTGACCGCGTGGTGCAGTCGGTTGAGCATCGATTGTCCCGCAAAGCGAAAGGTCGCCTGTTCAATTCCACAGGCCCGGGTTGCAGGTTCAGCCCCTTGTTGGGTCAGGGCACGTGGAAGAGGCAACCGGTCGATGTTCCTCTCCCTGTCTTTTTTCTTCGCTTCCCCGCCCCCCTAAAAGGCCACTCTCATGGTTTACAAGCTTGTATGCGGAGGCCGATTTTCTTGCATCTGAGAAAGAAAGCACAGCCGTGCATGCCCCTGGGTGAAGTGACACCCCAGGACAGAGCTCGGGGCTGTGAGGGACACAGTCCTTCCGGTCACACGTTTTCTTTTTGTTTGTTTATTTACTTTTATTTATTTATTTTTAAAGAGGGAGAAGGTGGGAGAAAGAGAGGGAGAGGAACATGGATCGGTTGCCTCTCTCACGCCCCCTACTGGGGACCCGGCCTGCAACCCAGGCGGGGGCCCCGCCCAGGAATCAAACCGATGACCCTGTGGTTTGCAGGCCGGCGCTCAATCCACTGGGCCACCCCAGCCAGGGGACACATTTTCTTTCCAAAAATACCAAATGCAATGTTTTTTAAAGACAAGAAGACAGGTTCATGGAGACGCAGGTACCCTTTTTGCATCCTTTTGCTAGTTGGGACGTCTCAGACCGAAGGGCTGGTTTCCGTGACATTCTGTAACAAACCCTCAGGTCCTTTCCCATGAACGTGGAGGAAATAGCTAATTACCCTTCAGATCCAAGTGTTTCAAGTGAGCTTGCGTTTCTGACGGGCTCGCGGCCATGCCGTTTGTGCAGGAGAAGCCGTGCTTGGCGAGTCCAGAGCCAGGTCCGTGCCTGGAGGGAGGAGGCCGTGTTAAAGGGGCGACCCGCAGGGGTGACCCGCAGGAGTGACCCGCAGGACGGCCCTTGCTTGGAACTCACTCAGCTTGGCAGAGGTCTCCACGCCGCTCTGAAAATTCCTTCCCTGTTTTCAAGGAAAACTTTACGGACGAGGCGCGACGGACAACAAAGGTCCTGTTCTGGCGTGGATTAACGCCGTGAGCGCCTTCCGGGCCCTGGAGGAAGTAGGTGGCCGGCGATGTCTGGGAGGGAGGGCGCTGACCACGACCGGGGCAGTGACGGGGTCGGCGACGAGGAGGACGCCCCTGCACTTCGCAAACGTGCGCCGTCCCAGTCACGCGAGTTTCGCAGGCGAGGAGGCCGAGGCCTGCCCCGCTGGCCTGGGGCAGACACGGCACCCTGCGCGCTGCTGGCCGCGCGAGGGGCAGCGTGCGGCAGAGGCCGGGACGAGCTCCTCTCGGCTGGGCCTTGCCTTTTTTACCCTTATCTTGCTTTCCCTTGTCTTTTTTTTTTTTTACATCCCCCCCTCCTTTGCACACAGTTTGATTTTATTCATAGAGACAGACGTGCACTTTAAAACCGCATCAGCTGCTTCACCAATTACCCAGCTAGAGGCCCTGGCAGCTGAGACATTCCGTCTGAACCTTTAGATCTCTTTCTGTTATTGGGCAACGTCGTTTTCAACAGGTGTCCCCTGCCGGTCCTGGGAAGGCAGGGGCCCTGCCTCGAAGCGGGGCTCCCTCTCTCAGACCGACCACGCCGGGGGCCCAGGCGCGGGTCTTCAGCGGCCCGAGTGTCCTCCCCACAAGGACGGCTGCCCCTCACGCCTCCCTCCCCGCTCCTGATGCGTCTGCTGGACTCCCTACGGAGGCGTCCGTCCAGCAGTGTGGCCCTGGGCAGGGGCCAGGGGCTGAGTCTTGCTGGGCCTCAGGCCCTGTTCAGTCCCCGGGAGGGTGCTGGTTGAGTTCTGACACAGAAACGGCCCTCACCCCCATCACCCCCCCCCCCGCCCCGTGAGTGCACGCGCGCCGGGAGCCTGGCCCTCGGCTCCCCTACACGGATCCTGTGGGGCTCACCCTCGAGGCAGGCCGCGGACGCCTCCCCCGCACGACAGCCCTGACTCAGAGCACCTGTGCACCTGCAGCCCGAGGAAGGCAGCTCGGGGCCGGGCCTCCGGGCCTCGCTAACCCCACCCAGCCTCTCCCAGGAGCAGGCGGGGCAACGGGCCAGGCTCCCGGCGCCGGCCGAGGCTGAAATATCCGGGGGGCACGGACCCTCACCCCCCAGTCCTGCCCCTTGGTGCAGGGCCTGGTGTGGCGGTGTCTTTCCTTGGAGGACATTTCATCAGGGGCCAGGGACTTTTCCTTCAGGAGTGTCTCCTTCAGGAGCTTATTTCCTCCCGGGACACAGCAGGAGAGGGGTGCTGCCCCGGCGCGGCCGCCCTGCCTGGCCGGGGAAGCCGGCTTGCTGCATCCGGTGGATGTCTGCAGGGCCCCCTGGCCACGGCTGCCTGCCCTCCCGGCGTGCACACCAAACAGGCCCCAACGCTGCATCTGGTTTCTCTCCCTCTCTTTTTCTCCTTCTTGGATTCTCTCCCTAGACTTCCTCTCAGTCTCCTCCCTCCCTCCCTCCCTTTCCCTCTCTCTTTGTTTCCCCCCCTTCATTCTTAAGAGAAGCAAAGCAATATTTATAACAAAGTCCTATATAAAGGCCAAAATCTGCTTTGCTTTTACGTTTCAACTCTGAAACATTACAAACGAAATGTAAGAAATATTCTCTGCCTTTGGACCAGTCAGTTAATTCTCCCTAAGTCTCTTTTTCCTCGTCTATGAGTTAGGAATGGTCATTCCCACCTCTGGGCAACAAGTGGGGTAAACGAGGGAACACAGTCAAGGTGCCCTCGTGCCGACAGACGCCGGTTTCTTCTTACCTGTTGGCCGCCCGCCCTCCTGTCCTCTCTTCCCGTCTTGTGCACAGACTTCTAACCATGCGTCACCTCCCCGGTGGTCTCACCAACAACCAAAGCAAGAACCCATGCCCATACCGCACAGAGAGACCAGAGAGCCGCCCAGCGGTGAAATGGCTCGTCGGGGTCCCTTGGGCGTCCAGGGACAGAGCAGAAACCAAAACCCGGGTGTGCGTGCTGGTCTGCCATCCCCCTCCAACCCTTAGTGGCCGTTGGCTTGTATTTTATTAACCACACTTTGCCAGAAAATTCTCAGCTTCCCCACTATTTCTCAGTCATTGTTAGTTAAATGCGACTGAAGAGCTTTCGAGTATTAATATTTTGGAACTGCAGCTGGACTTCCTAAGACGAATAGAAGTGTAGGCAGGTGATACATTTGAGTCATTACCCCCAGTCACCCTTAACCGATGGATGGCCCAAGGTCACGCTTTCTAACACATAATCTCCGCTCAGCCCGCCTTTGCTAATCTTCAGTGAGTCGATCCCCCTCATTAGCACTAATCAGTATGTTTGGGCGTCGTTGGTCTGCATATCATCACTTCTAAAGTCTCCTAGGCATCTCCTGCCTCAGGAAGAGACTCTGACCTCCCTTTTTCATGCGCCCTGCAGAGATACAAAGTTATAAATTATAGAGACACAATAAGATCAAAACCAAATGGGGGAAAAGGCACATTGTAAAAATTTTAAAGGCGCTATTCCCTGCCCTAATATTAACTGGTGAAAATTCCATTTTTGCTGCATGATCAAAGCCTTTGAATAAGTTAAAAGGCTGGCTGAACTCATAGTTGAAAAATAACAGATACTTGAAATAAAAATTATCCTGAGGCTTAAACATTAGACAGCCTTTCAAAGGAAAGGGTTCTCATTTATCACACTCAGAATTATGAGGACAGAAAAGAGATTAGTAATTGAGTAACCTTTCTTGGAAAATTCCTTTTGGGGAGAAAGAAGAAAGTGAATCTCTCTGGGCCAGCCCAGCAGAGCTCTGTGGTGTGGACGCTGCTTTTTTAACGATCCCCTTCCCCAAATCCTTTACCCACGTTAAATCGATGGGCCGGCCTGCAATGTCCACGCTGGGCATCACCTTGGATTCTCCTTCACAATCTGTATTAAAACTCCTTGGCTACCAACAGGGATGCTGGGGATGTGAATGGCCCACGCGTGGAACGCATATAATGACCGACCGTGTTTACGTTAGGTGCCCTCTAATCCCCGGTCTCACAGAGGGAACGCGTGAGCTGTGCCACGTTGGGAGGGTTTGTTCCACTGTTAGTTTGCCCATCAGGACCTCCCCGTGAACGTCAAGTTCGTCCTGGAAGGGATGGAAGAGGCCGGGTCTGTGGCCCTGGAGGAGCTCGTCAAGAGGGAAAAGGACGGGTTCTTCTCCACCGTGGACTACATCGTGATCTCCGACAGCCTGTGGCTCAGCCAGCGGCCTGCGCTCACTTACGGGATGCGCGGGAACAGCTACTTCACAGTGGAGGTAGCGCGCCGCAGTCGTGGCAGGGGCGCACTCTGTGGGAGCAGAGCACTCCCGGGTGCTGGCCTGGGGCACCGCGGAGGCTGGGGGCCTGGGAGTTTGTGAAGCTCCCACGCCGTGAGCCGTTGTGCTTTGCGCTTATTCTGCAGACAGGATTCGAACGTCCTATGACCCACAAGCCAGCTTTAGGCCCTGCAGCTGTGGCCTCCGGAGGCGGGAACAGCAGCCCCAGGGGTGAGGGGCTGCCCCCAGCTCCTGGGGGCGAGTGACAGTCCCTGCTCCTTGGGCCTGGCTGCGCGGCCGGGACGGGAGCGGAGGCATCGGGCCATCTGGCCGCACCTTGCACACGAATGGGGCAGGGAAGACCCGCGGGGCCAGAAGGATGGGAGGGGTGGGTCAGAGAGACCGTGAAAAACCTCATCGGACCTGGTAGCGGATTGGGTGTGCTGGGCCCAGGAGGGATCCGACATCACATTATGGCGATAGGTTAGCAGGAGAGGGCCCTCCTTGTTTGGAAACAAGCAGGCTGGCAGGAAGTCGGCGAAGGAGAAGATGCTGGGTTGCCTTCCAGGCGTGAATTCAGGGAGTGGGGACACGGTGGGTGGGTCAGACCGCGGGGACGAACAGGCGAGAGCGTGGGCTGCGAAGGAAACCCGGGGAGCGGTCCTCGGAGCTCCGAGCGCAGCGGGAGGCTGTGCCTGAGTACGCTGTGGCGCTGGACACAGCGCGGAGGCTGCCGGGGGAGGCCCGGCAGGGCCGTCCCGCAGGCCCAGAAAGCACGCAGAGGCGGAGCTTCCTCGGAGGCCACAGGAAGGGGCTGTTTCTGGAAGGAGGGTGAACAACAGATGGGAGCAAAAGGGAAGGCCCAGGCCCACCAATAACTTGGTGATGTTGGATAGAGCCGTGTGTGTGGTGGAGGTGGGGGCTGGAGTCAGTTCCAGGGGGTTGAGGACGCCTGGGGAATGGAGACACGGGAGGCGTAGATGCTCCAGGGCACGTGGCCAGACAGTCGGAGGCGTGACGCCAGGCGTGACGCCAGGCGAGCCGCCTGAGTCCCCAGCGACGCCGTTGGGGCGGCTTCCCCCTGCGGGAGAGCAATCGGCGGTCACCACAGCAACGAGGGCGCTCAGCACCTGTCTTCCCGCCTACCTATCTTCCAGGTGAAGTGCAGAGACCAAGATTTCCACTCAGGAACCTTTGGCGGGATCCTCCATGAGCCGATGGCCGATTTGGTGGCTCTGCTCGGTACTGTCTTCCTTCACTTCACTTCTTAGTCACCAAGGGTCCGGCTACGATGCAGCTCTGTCTGACCCCGTGCGCCTCTCCTTCCTTGGCTCCCCAGCCAGCCCCGAGGGGAGGCGGAGCAGGAGAGAAAGCAAACCCTCCTGCCGCCCCTTGGCTAGACGACGTTCAGGGGCTTCGTAAGTCCTTGTCACGTTTTTCATGGGCCGAAACTCTCCCTGAACTTGCGCCCTTTACCTTTGCTGCGCACTGTGACGCATCCGGCCCCACACAGACAATGGCACAGCACCGAGACCTCTGGAGAGGCTCTCGGGGTCGGTGCCAAGCAGGTCGGCACCATGTGGCTTCCTTTCTCCACGGTGCGGAGGCCCCGGGTGGCACAGGCCCCAGGGAGCTTGCTCCCCCCTCTCCCAGTGCCCCGGGCCTCATCCAGACTTCGCCACTGCCCTTTGGGGCAGGGCTGTGGATCGTGGCCCTGAGTTACGGACTCCCCCTCAGCCCAGTGAAATGTATTGTATATTAAGGTCATGATACAAACCCAGTAATACAACTGAGGTCAAAAAATTAGTTGGGTGCTGAGGGGGTTGGGACTGGCTGTCACTGGCTTGCAGCCCGCCCTCTGTCACCCTCACCCAAGTCAAAGCAGGACATAAGTCCTCCCCGGCCAGCGGAATCCCTCAGTGTCCCCTCGCCCTCAGGGTGTGCCCCGGACGCTGCTGACTGGCCTGCGTGCCAGGACGGGTTCCCACGGGCTGTGGGGCTGGCGACTTAGTGGGAGGATTTGGGAGTGTGTGCGGCCACATCGGGGGTGGGGGCAGGGGTTCATGAGGGGTCTTTACGTGAATAAAAGCGTGCAGGTGGGCGTTCAGAGCGCTTTCCCAGGAGGGTGGGCTGTGCTTGCGGAGTCTCGAGCCTGCGTCTTTCATAGATATTCTTTGATGGTCCCCTCACTCCTGTTAGCCCCCAAAGTCTTTCATAAATGACAGCCCGCCCGCCTGCTCACTGCAAAGGCTCTCGGGGCCCCGTGTGCAGCTCACAGACGAGACCCCAATATCGTGCTTTGGATTAATGACGAGTATCTATTATGTTATTTCGGTGTGTGTAGGGGGGTAAGAAGTGGAGAAGGAATGCGATATTCAGTTTCTCAAGTATGTGTGTGTGCACATACAAATGTATATCTAAAATTTTTTATAATGAACACATTACTTTTTAACTTGGGAAGATAAAACTTCTTAGAAGTGTTTGATGTTTGTGATATAAAAGGTATAGTGGGGAACTTGAGTGTAATGCAGGCTAAGTCAAATCCTGCAATTTATTGCGAATCCCGGCTTCCATCCTCGTGTCGACGAGGTCGACGTGAAGGCGGGTCTGCCGCGGGCCAGGCCTGCCTGGTGACCAGCTCCTTCCCATGACCGTTGTGTCCAGCTGGAAGCCGCTGCCAGTGGCTTGGCCCTGGGGACCAGAGCCAGGCACAAAGCCTGCGGCTGCCCCCGAGAGTCGGTCGCCTGCGGTCCCGCTCCAGGGCTGGGCCGTCGGCACATGCATGTGATCTGTGTGGCTTTGCTCCCCGTGCGTGCCCCGCAGGGAGCCTCACCGACTCCTCTGGCCGGATTCTGGTCCCTGGCATCTACGACCACGTGGCTCCTGTCACAGAAGAGGAAAGGGAGCTGTACGCAGCCACGGACCTGGACCTGGGAGAGTACCGGGCCAGCGCCCAGGTCAAGGACTTCCTGTTTGACACCAAGGTACGGCAGGGGTTGACGGGTGCACGCAAGGAAGGACGACGTGAGTCACGCTCCCCAGCGCCCTGTGTGCTGTGGGCTGCGGGTCCCCACAGCGGAGAACTGAGGGCCGCTGCGAACCGGTGGCCGACCCTGCCTCTCGGCCATGTCCCCGGTCTAGATCCACCAGACCCGCCCTGGGCCCCTGACCACAGAGCGGCTCTTCGTTTCGCAGCCCTGCCTTCCCTCATCCGCTTGTTAGACTCAGTCCCGCGCCAGCGGGGCTTCCCGTCTGTTAAAGAGCGAGAACCGTCTGCAATGATTCCAGCTCCAAGACTCCCCCTTGACCCTCTGTCCAGACCCAACCCAGGGCCTCAGGGCTGCTCTGCAAAGGGCGGCATCACTGCCTCAATGCAGGAAGTAAACCCAGAGCCACAAGTGACGGCGGGCATAAATTCAGATGTTTTCCTTTTTCCTTCGTCGTCACCGCTTCCCTCTGTGCCCGCTGCAGCTGCCCCCTGGGGAGGTGCCAGGGGAGGGCGGTGTCGTCGGACCCGGGGGGCAGAGGTCACTGCTTCCTGCGGCGGGCTCTGCGGTGCCCCCGTGGGAAGGAAACAGGGCTGAGAAACTGCCCCGGGCACCTGCAGCGCACTTGCACGCCTTCTGAGCGACAACACGCATGTGGCACGTGAGTTGTTGTCGTGCTGATTGGGGATGGAAATCTATCACTGAACTCAAGTTTCTGAAAGGGTCCCCTTGCCATCTATTAACTGGAGACTTCAGAGCTGAGGTGACAAGGGCCCTTGTCCATGAGAGTGGCCTGGGCAGGTCAGAGCTGCCCAGGACCTCGTGTCCTGAGGGAAAAGTTCCCTTTTATTATTAGTCCAGATGGGGCCACGCAGGGTGACGATGAACTCATCATGAACGGTGTCGCAGGTGCACGGAAAAGGTGCTTACCGTAAGCAGTGCCACTGAGCTGGTTTTAATCAGCCATTTTGGACATAAGAAGATAACTTTATTTTAACTTAGGAGGAAATTCTAATGCACCTGTGGAGGTACCCGTCTCTCTCCATCCATGGGGTTGAGGGCGCATTTGATGAGCCTGGGATGAAAACCGTCATCCCTGGCCGAGTCACAGGCAAGTTCTCCATCCGGCTGGTCCCCGCCATGAAGCCGCCCGTGGTGGAAAGGCAGGTGCGCAGCCTACTTGCAGCCCCCGCGCCGCGGCCCCCAGCGGAGCGAGCCACCTGCTCGTGGCCGTCCAAGTACCATTTCTTCCCAATACAAAAGGGACGGGAACAAACGTCAAAAACCTGACACAATTTTTGTTTGGTAACAATCCCTTTCCATGGTTCTATGCGATTACAGGAGTCGGAGTGATGGAAAATCTTAGAAAGTTAAAGGGTAGCTATAAAGGCAGGGTTGGCTTTGTACGCCGAGGAGAGGCTAGCTGCCTAGCTGGCCGGGTGGAGCCAGACCCTCTCAGGCGCCAGGCAGTGGTTTGTCCACGCGTCTGAAGGGAACACTGGCAGGGGCCATTAGTGAAAGTGTCTGGAAGGGCTCTAAGTCCAGGTTGCCTGCCTGTCATCGGTTTACCTCGAGGTTAACACAAAGTGGGCTCTGCTTGAATGAGCCGAAGATGCACTTCATCCCAACCCTCTGCACCCCGCTGTCCTGCCTCACTGTCTTCCCAGCGTATTCCATTCCAAAATACTCGCCCCTCCCACACCCCTCCCCCTCCCCCCTTCTCACAGCACGCAGTCCCTGAGGGGGTGGCGCCTTGCTCACAGCTATTTCCCCAGCACCTAGACCTGCTCCTCCCACAGGATAGATGTTCCGTAAACACCTGTGTGGTGACGGAATGAACGGAAGAAATGTCTCAGGGTCTGGAGTTCTCCTGGGGCGGGGCAGTCGACAGCAGCAATGGGGTGGAGCCAGGGGCACAGCCAAGGACGCTGACAACAAGGCCCCCTCCCAGCTCAGCATGGGGTTGCTCCCACAACTGTCTGGAAGGGACAATACATCCACAAAGAGGGATGTTCTAGTTGAGAACTTATACCTGTATTAGGATGCGTAATCCCTCAACATTCATAATACTCCTATTACACACGTTATGCATAATATCATTCAAGTTTCACAGTTGCCAAGATTCCTACCGAGCAAACGTTAGCAGACACCGTGGTCAGGATGGGTTAGGGGCGGGGCTGGCGGTGGAAAGAGGGGGTGAGAGCACGTGCTTGTCCCACGGGGCGAAGCTCGGTCCCGGAGACCCCGCTGCCTGCCAGCACCCCCTGCAGAACCAGGTCACAGCCCTTGGATTGGTCGGTTGGGGTTTCAACGCTTCCAGATGCAAAACTGTAGTCCTTGGCTGAGGGAGTGACTCAAAATGTTCTCTTACAGTTGAAAATGTTACCCTTTAGGTGAAGCAGCACCTCCAGCGTATCTTCTCCGAAAGAAACAGCTCCAACCAGATGTCTGTTTCGATGGTGCTGGGCCTGTGCCCGTGGATCGCCAGCGTTGACGATAGCCAGTATCTCGCCGCAAAGCGAGCCATGGAAGCAGGTTGGACTTTCGCTATTTTGAGCTACCAGTTTGCAGTGGGACCGAGGGCTGGTGCCAGGGGCAGGGGCAGTAGGTGACACAGGGAACACGCTAGGATGAGGGTGTTGATGGTGCTTCTGGTCCAGGCTGCCTTGCTGGGCGGGGCCTGAGCGAGGCTCTGTACACGCCCTCTCCTAAGTGTGTTCCCCCTCCGCTCCAACACCTTGCGCTGCGTCACCCTTGCTGTGACGGTGGGGCTGAGGGACGCCTCTGTGACTCGACAAAGTGAGCTGAAGGATGCAGGCGCTGTTTAAGGCTGGAATTCTCCATTTAGTGTTTTCTGACCGCGGTGGCCCATGGGCAACTGGAACCCCGGGAAGGGAAACAATGGATGAGGAGGGGCCGCTGTGTGAGAGACGAGGCCGCGGCCTCCGCCGTGGGCTGGCAGCGCCGGGCTCTGGGCCCAGACCTCGGGGGGACTCAGGCTCTGTGGGGGCTGTGGGGACGCAGATGTGAGGACTTAGAGGAAGGGCCCAAGGCCGGCAGCAACTCCTCGCCATTCGCGCGGCCCCCCAGTGTAGCGGTATTTTACCCGCAGAACGTGGGACGGAAGGAAAGAGGAGGAGTTGGGAGATCACTGCCTGCCTGGGGAAGAGGGGCGTGTGGCTGAAACACCCGGGCCGATGACGGGGGCGCCGGACGTGCTCTCACAGGAAGGCGGGAGGCCCCTTTTGGTCTGTTCGTGTGCTGAGCCGTGAAGCACGTCACCGTTACTCACACGCACGCCTCTCTCTGCTGGTAGAGCCCACACGGCGCGTCTTCTTTTCCGTCTTCAACTCGTTTTGCCCTCCCCTGCTTCAGGGGCAACTTGTCCTCTAGCCCAGGAGGTTTGACACGTGTCCTTTTAGACCCCGGGATATCCATCCATTAAACTGTTTCAGGGGACACATCAAACTCCAAGTGCAAACATTGAGACGTTCCGGCAATCTATAGCTATTTATTAATATATTTGTTATAAAAACCCCCAAATCTAATTCCCACTTTGCTAATATTTAATTCATGAAACAACCATACAAGTAGGTACATCATCGGTGACATTCTTGCCAAAAATGCATGCCCTCTTCCAATTATGAGAAAACAGACAAACCCAAATTGAGGAACATTTTAGAAAACAGCGGATCAGTACTCTTCTCGAGGTTCAAAGGTCATGAAAGGCAAGGAAGGAGTGAAAAACTGACACAGGCCGCAGGAGACTGAGGCGCAATGACAAACTGCAATGTGGGATTCTGGGAGAGAAGAGGGGAAGAGTCGTGACATTCACACAAGGTCAGAGTCTAGTTAATAAGATTACTCCAATTTTAATTTCGTATTCATGATTATTATTTAATAGTTATAGAAGATGTTAACATTAGGGAAGCAGAGTAAGGGGTACAGGAGAACTCTACTATTTTTGCAACTTTCCTCTAAGTCTGAAATTAGTTCAAAATAAACATTTTATTTAAAAACACTTTTAGAAGCCGGCAGTTGTAAAGAAGGCGACCGCGGCTTTCTCCTGGAGCCTCCTGTCTGGTCTAGAACATGAGCTGCATGGTAGCAGGAGCTCGCTTGCCCGGTGCCACCCGCAGTGGTGGTTCCTGGGCGGGGTCTTGTCATTCGGTTATTCCAGTGCCTTCCTCTCTGGGATGGCAGTGTTTGGAGCAGAGCCAGACATGATCCGCGATGGATCTACCATACCAGTTGCCCAGGTATTCCAGGATGTCCTCCAGAAGAGTGTGCTGATGCTTCCGCTCGGCGCCGTGGATGACGGAGAGCACTCCCAGAACGAGAAAATCAACAGGTGGGGCCCCGCCGCCGCCCCCGGCCCCGGAGCGCAGAGCCTTGCGCATGCCTCCTACTTCAGATTAAACTCACCCCCTCAGGCCTTCCTGTTCCAGTTGCAGACTGGTTTTCCTCTGTCATTTGGGTGGAAAAAACCATGTTCCTCTTAACCTCTTTCATTAGGCGGAACTACATAGAGGGATCCAAAGTATTCGCTGTCTTTTTCCTCGAGATGGCTCAGCTACACGGAAAACGGCAGGACCTTCCAGCTTAGCTCAGACCAAGGGACATATCCCCCCTTCCATCCTTCTGGACAGGAGTGGAATAGAAATATCTGGAAAATTTTGGTCAAGAAAATGATGTTTTCCCTCCCATTTAAAATATCTTTGGACATCTGGATACTAATATAATATCTTAAAGGCACAGACACTGGGCATGGTTTAATGGTCCCACTGCATGTCTTTCTAAAGTCACAGCTGCCTTCACCAACTTGACCTCCCCAAGTCCAGCGGCGGCAGCCCAGGGCTGGACTTGCTCTGCCCTTCGAGCATAAGGACTGGCCCTGGCAACGACCGGCGGAGGCACTGCTGCCCGCTTCCTCGGCCCAGCGGCCCTCGCGGCAGGGGAGCGCCCCATCTGGGCACTGCTGGCGCTCAGCTGCCCGGCTTGTACCGCATCCTCCCTTTGTATTGGTAATAAAAACTTTGGTCCCCACCGCTGACCACCATCTTCCCTGTGGAGGTGTTTTTAGAGGAGCCACTGAAGCATGAGACCACGTTGACCTCTTGCTTCCCCTTCATTTAATTTTCCTGCTCTGGAAAGTTCTGAAACAGAAATGACCAGTATGCAAATTCTCAGACCATTCGGGATGGCTTGGGTGAAGATAAGCACGTTTTCCCCGAAGCCTCTCTACCTTAGTTAGGGTGGCTGCCGCCCCACCACCCCTCCCTGCTTCCGTTCTTTCCTCCTCTCCACCGTGCAGGCCCACGCATGCTCGCCCACGTCTACGCGCACGCGAACCTGCCACGGCAGGATCAGCCCTGAGAGAAGCTCGCTCAGCCTGCTGGAATCAGACTCAATGACTTCATCTAAATTGCTCAAGGCTTTTAATAGCATCAGTGATAGATAGAGAACTAATCAACCCTGACATCCGTAACACAGTCTCTATTTAAAGCTATCAGCCACCGAGCATTCATTAATCATTTTAGTTAACCGTCTTGTTTTGCTTGATTGGATTTGATGGTGTAAACAAACAAACAAATAAGAATGTAATTTTTCTAAGGTTGAGTGTATGTAAACAAATCAACTCGGTCTTTATGAATTCATTATCTAAATCACATAAATGGGGAGGAATTTAAGGGTTTATTAAAAATGTTTCTCTTATGCTTCCAAATAAAAACAAAGCATCACGCATTCCAGCTCTTTGTCTGCTCTCCCTGACTCTGCTCACAGAGAGGGGACCTCACAGACAGGGGACCCCAGTGAAGCCCCAGCCTGGAGGGGTTGCACAAAGGGTCCTCTTCTCTGACTTGAAAACATCAGGTCCTGGTGGCTGAGTGTTGGCAGGTGTTTGATAGTCGTCGCTCTTAACCGTGGTTCGTGCTCCAGATTACACTGGATTGTGAGATGTTCTGGATTTGGTGGGACCTACCTGAACTATTTGGCAGAGTTCCCAAGATCTAACTGTGCCAGAGGCCTGTGATGCTAACTTATGTTTTTAAAAGGGTGTTCAGATGAGCCAATGAACACAAGCTGGTTGTAAAATATGTTGTGACCCACTCTGAGCAAGGGAACATCAGTGTCACCCAGTCACTGAAGCGTATGACCTCATCTTGGACCTTCAGTCCTGCCGCTGATCGGACACCGGCGGTGCCTTGGTTAATTATCAGGCAAAGGAGGTCATCAGGTCCAGGAGGTTCCAGCTGGGGAGGCCCGAGTCCAGGGTCATGATTTTCTGCCTCCCCCGCCCCTGGCTCCCCTAGGTCCCTCTGGGTGGTCTGCCCGGCCGCCAGCCATCGAGCTGCTGGGGTCCGGCTGAGAGGTGGGCGCCAGGACACAGGCACCTTCCAGCAGGGTCCGCTCAGAGAGGACCCAGAATCCCACCTGGCTGTTGGCCAGGAGACCAATTAATCAGTTGTGAGAAGACAAAGAAGTTGAGGGGAGAGACATTTAAGTATTTGCTTTACGAAGTTTATTGAAGAAATACATGCACGTGGATAAAAGTGATCACCCCGTAGGACATGCCTGGGGGTATGTGGGGACGGAGGGAGCTGCCCGGTGCTGGAGGGGGCCGTGCGTCAGGGCTGGGGGCGGGGCTCTCAGTTGGACTTGGTGATGCTCGGAGTGTGCAGGACTGGGGCCGGTTCGGCTTCCCGCTGTCTTCACAATGTCCAGGCGTGCCGGCCAGGCCCCTGGGGGAGTGTGCACGGAGGGAGCGCGCCTGTCGGTGGCACACTGTCCGCACTGGCAGCCCGAGGGCAGCAGGACACGGAGGACAGGCCAAGGACTTGCTCCCGGCCTCTTCTCCCCCGGCCTCTTCTCCCCCGACAGCCCTTTGCAGAGCTCCCCTCCCCCGCCTTTCCGCCCTGCCCGGCCCCCCTGCTGGGAACTGCCCAGTCCTGGTGTTTCACACGGAAAGCTTGTTTCTTCCCAAACGGAAGCTTGTTTCCAGTCCTCCCAAGTCTTTTCCCTCTGGGGTTCCCTGCCCTGGTCAAACGGACCTTTGGAATCCTGGGTCTTCTTGGACACTTTCCTCTTCCAAATCCAGTTCAGTATCAGGACCCGCCGACTCTACTGCTCAGCAGCCACCACGCCCTTCCTTTTCCACTGTCACCCCCTAGAGCCTCTGAGCCAAATCCTCTCCCTCTCGGTGGGTTAGTGCAAATGCCCCAACCTGATCTCTTTGCTTACCCAGGAGACCTCTCCAGTGTCCCTGTCACCCTGCACGCAGCCTGTGTGTCCCTCCGGCCTGCTTACAACCCTGGAGTGGCCTGCTGGTCACAGGGCAAAGTCCCCATCACAGCAGTGTCTGCAGAATGTCTGTTCTCTGCTGTCTCCTCCGGCCTCGCTCTGTCTCGCTCCCTCCGGCCCGGCAACCCCACCTTCCCTTCCCAATCCTGCTGGTCTCCCAGACAGAAAGCTCGCCTGCCCAGAGGCTTCTCTGTCCCTCCGGGCCTGGCTCCCTGCCCCCCACCCTCAAGCCTGGGCTCCACGTCACTCCAAAGATAGAGGGGGCGGGGGAGAGAGGGAGAGAAGAGACATCGATGTGAGAGAGAAACATCGATGGGCTGCCTCCCGTACATGGCCCGCCCAGGGGGTCAACCCACAACCTTTCTGGTGCGTGGGAACGAAACTCCAACCGACTGAGCCACCTGGACAATGCTGTACTATTTTAAATATATTAAATGTCATCAGTTATTATTTTTAATGCTTTCTTTCAGCATGTTTATTAACTACACATAATAGCCAACAAACTAAATAACAATTTGAAGTCTTGATTACATAAGATGAAATAAGGTTTTTGCTTCTGTGATAGCACCTCTACGGTTAGACCTGTCTTGCAGCTCATGACAAGCAAAGCAGCTGAAACCAGGGCCACACGCTGGCCTCTCCTGCGCTCCCACTGACCCGCCCGGCGACCCCCGCCTGCTGCTCTGCGGAGTGTTTGCCTCACGAGAAAGAGGGCCTTCCCTCCCACTACACTGCAAACGCTCAGTCAACTGACGAGGTACAAAAAACAGAAATACAGATTTTCTGAAGCAAAGGGATCTCTTCTTTTTCCTTCCCCCCAGCACGATGTGAGAGAATGGATGGTAGGTGTAATGACTGTAATTTCCTAACAGTTATGGTAAGTAAATAAATGCTTCTGAGCCTTTAACATTTGGGTAGATTGAAGAGAACGAAATGTCATTATGTGGGAAAATTATATTTAAAAACACTGTTCTAGGGTAATTTCTTATTCAGAATGAGAAAAGATGTCATAGAAATTATGCCTTTGACTGTAATAGAAAATATGAAGTTTTAAATCATTTCGCCTCCCACATTGAAATTCACCAAAAGGCATTGAGGGAGAACTTAGATGTAAAGTTCTAGGGTGGGTGGTTAAGTGCTCAGGGCACACTGCCGCTGTCTGTCACTGTCACTCCTGGCAGGCGTTTGTGATGGCAGGAAATTCCAATTCAAAGGACATGAGAACTTTAAAGGACACTGTTCGAGTAAATCAGTGATCAAAAATTAGTCACCCAAAATGACCAATGTTTTCTTTCAAATTTCACATAATTATGCTCCAATAAAGGAGGCTGTCTAAACTTTAAACCCCCCGGTGAAGAACCAGAAGGCCAGCGTAGGCCTGTTCCGTCAGCACATAGTGAGGGAACGGAGCTTCTGGAGAGTCACAGAGGGAAAGTGCCAAATCCTGCAGATTCTGCCTCGGTCTCCGGAGGACTGCTGACCCAGGCACGTGCAAGGTGGACTTCAGCCTCCCCGCGAAGGCTGCTGGGGTGTGCACACAGCCCAAAGAACCATCTGCTAAAACAATACCAACACCAACCAGTCTCTTCAGAAGAACATAGCTGAATTCAGAATCACTACATTCTGTTTGTTACTCAAATGTCTGGGATACAGATCAAAATTACTTGACACTGAAAAAAGAAGAAAACATGGTCATGATTAAGAGAAAATGTGGCTTAACCAGCAAGAAATAAGGAAATAATCACTTGCTGCTTTTAGCAGGTGACAAGAGACAAGAGAATCAGGGAACATGTAAGATAGACCAACCAAAATTATTCAGTTTGCAGGTCTGAGAGAAAAGGAATGAAAATAAATGAACAAAAAAGAGCTTCCATGAGTCATATACAGTATCAAGAGATATAACATATATTTTATTGGCATTCAAAAGAAGAACGGGGACATCAGCCTCCTCTTAAGGAGCCTCTTTACTGGGACAACATCCTGGCCACAGGGCCAGGTTAGGAGGAGCGACCTATTGAGAGTGAGTTTGGGGCGTCAGGCTGGGGAACAGTCTCCAGCGTTACTCAGCATGGACAGATCCAGAGGCTGTGGCATCACCACTTTGAGCTTCACTTTTCTTACCTGTAAAATTAATGCCCTATTTAGGGAGGTTACAGGATTATATGAGCTAGTGCATCTAAGGTTTTAGTACTATGCTGGCATTTATGGAGTTGGTATATCTTCTTTCGTACATTATTTTTTCCAATGTGCTATAACAGAAATGTTTCCTATTCATTATCTAAATGTATATAAACTTATATTTATATATGTATATATTTTCCTGGTGAGACACAGAACATTATCGAAACTTTCCTATATTCTTGCTTTTCTAGAGCACCGCATAAAATACAGTAGGTGCTTACTAAACAATTTATATTAGACTGTTACTATAATTTAGAAAGCTTATTTTTTTATTTATTGATTTTAGAGAGAAACACCAATTTGTTGCTCCACTTACTGATGCATTGCTGGTTGCTTCCTGCATGTACCGATTGGCGAGCGGACCTGCAACCTTGGAGCGCCTGGATGATGCTCTGGCCCACGGAGTGTCCAGGCAGGGCTGATTTCTAAATTTTAGGACCTCTTCTATTAATACAATTTCAAAAGAAAGGAACTTTACCCTAAATGACTAATTTTACACCAGGAGAATGAGGTTCAACTGACTTCCTTAAGGTCACATTGTGATGTGAATGGTCCTGAATCAGCAAAACAATGGATGATTGAACAGAAAAATCAACTCAGATATCATTTCACTGCTAGATGAAAGAAGATGAAATGCTAACTGAATCCCCAAGGTGAGAAAAGTGGCAGGATTCATCACCTGGAGACCAACTGATCACCTCATCCATATGGAGCGCTGTGCTAGCTACTCTTACTGTTGAGAAATGTATCACCTGGTCATATAAGACTGACACTGTTGAAACATTAAAATATTACATTACTAAACACTACAAGTAAATTTTACAGGAACTCTGAAGACAGTTACCAAGTTTTACTTCTTTTATTCAAGAGGCATCCAATGAAAGTTGGTTAATTAAATCAACATCGCATTGACAAGCTGGTCACCTGCTCCGAGAAGCCTGTTTCCATGTTTCCCTACAACTTTCAATAGCTCACTGGGTCAGCCGGTGGGGCGGAAAGGGCTGCCATAGAGTTCGCGGCCAAGCCCCACTTTCTCCAGCTGTGTCATCTTGGGGCGGTGGACGCTTCTGCATTCCATTTCCTACTGTGCAAGACCGAGAATGCGTTGGGGGTTCAATGAAAATCCAATCAGATAAGGTCTGCAAGAAGTTCTCTAACTACTCTGATTTAAGCAGCCTCTGAGCTCCAATTGGCCTTGAGAGCTGATTTGGGTAGGAAGCCTATCATTCACATTACAGGGCTGCTGTTTCAAACTCCCATTCGCTTTACCTCCTAAATACAATTCTGATAACCTAACAGAGGCCTCTGTGCTTACAAGGTAAGTTAAGACTCTTCACCACGGACCGCCCGTGGGACACCGCCGCGGTCTCCGAGACGTCGTCTTCCGTTCCGGATCCGGGTTCCCAAAGCCCAGACTCGGCCCGCAGCTGTGCCGCACAGGGCGCCCGGGGCCGCCTTTCCGTCTTTCTTTCAACCCTGCGCCGTTAACGCTCACGAACAGTCCACGGAGGACCGTTTCAAACACCCAGGGCGTTTTCAGCTTTTGGTGCCCAAATGAACCAGCCCACCGCGCTCCTTCGCCTCGGAACCCGGCTCGCGGCCTCCTTCGGCCTGCGACTGCGAGGACCCCGATTTGCTCTCACTGGAGGCGCGCACGCGCCTGCCTCAGCAGAAAGCTCTCGAACCTCTACATGTGGGGGCCCCAGAAGCGCCGGGAACCCCTCGGGCCGTATCAAGGCCAAGGGCAGCGGCCGGGTGCCCGGCTTGCCTCTGCGGCCGTGCCCCCGCCGGGGGCGCGTCCGCTTCTCCCGCGTTGCCCTCGGGGTTCTCCATGGCGGGCGGGCGAGGTGATGGAGTGAGGAAGGGCGAGGGGAGGGCGGCAGGACAGCCGGAGGAACCCGCTCGGGGACCCTATGTAAATCCCCGGTGGCCAGCCGGGTCGGACACCGCCAACCTTCCAGCCTGACGACTCTCTCTTTTTAAATTAACTTCCTTGGCCTTCCGTTTTCCTCTCGGAGAGGGGTGGGACTTCCGGCTTCATCTCCGAGTGACTTCCGGCAAGAGCTGATGTACCGTAAACAAGTCGGCACCCGGGTCCGTTGGCCATTCGGGGCAAAATAAAAAGGGAACTCGAAGTGGGTTTTACTAAACCAGTCCCAAGATCCTGTTTTTTTGGTTGTAGTGTCCGGCGAGCGGTCCACAACGGAGTCGACCTGGGAGCTTCCGGAAGTCGCTCAACGGAAAGGCAGGAAGTCCCGCCCCTTCCTCCCAAAGGGAAGACGGTGAGCCGGAGGAGTCAGTCGTAGGGGCGAGCAGGAACGATCCTGTCGGCAAACAGGTAAGTTACTGTCTGGCCGGGGCGGGGGGTTTGGAGGCGGGGACCGTCCAGCGTCAGCGCGGGGCCTGGGGGCGGTGGCTTGAGGGCCGGGGCGCCCGCGGCTGGACGCCGGCAGCCCCGCCAGGGCCCTTCGCTCTTCCTCCTCCCCCTTCCCCCCGCCTCCGCCCCTCCCCGCTCGCCGGTCCCTCCCGGCGCCGCCCAGACTCGCCCCTCTCTCGCCCGCCGCCCGCCGGTCCTCGCCGCCGCCGGCCTCCGCGCCCGCCCTCCCCCGCCGGCTCTGGGCAGGGCCGCGCGCACTCGCGGGCCTTCGGTTTCCCCGCGGCGCCGGCTTGTCAACGCCGCAGCGGCGCCCCGCGCTCTCCAGCCTGCGGTTGGGTCCCTTCTTACCGCCAGCAGGCTCCGAAAGTGACACAAACACGCCCGGGCGCGGGGCCGCCCAGGTGTCGGTCTCAATCTGGGCGGTGGTTTCCTTAGCCGCCACCCACTCGGCCTCCCCACTGCCCGGACTGCGCCGCCGCCACTACTGCCTCCTTCCGCGACGGATGCCGGGCGGGCCGTGGCCCCTCGGGGTTCGTCGCCCCCAGCCTGGAGGGGGACCGCAGGCTGTCGCGCGCTGCTGTCTCGGCGATGCTGCCGATCTCTGCGGACGCGCGCCGCTGCCCCGCCTGCCAGCTCGTCCTGAGCGCCGGCCGCGGTCGGGACTGGAGTCTAGGGGAGCCGGGTGCCCGTGCTGCTGACCCCTGTCGGCTGCGTGCAGTTTGGAACAGCCCGTTTATTCCATTGGGACTTCTGGAATAGGACATATTGGCGGGTGGGCATCCGTAAACCCACACGTGGGATTTCTTTGCTTTGTAGGTAATCCTAGCTTTAAAGGTAATTGAGGTGTGACCTGACGCCTGTGCCCGAAGGCCCCTTTACTGTGCGCTCCCGTTTGGCGGTGGGGCGTTGTCCCGTTGGAACGCTGTTTATACAGGGAAGGGCATTCACCTGTGCGGGTTAGAATACCCTTAGGAGAGCTCAGCGGACATTGTGTTTCAGTTAGCACATCAGCCTTGGCGGGATTACTGTTCCCTTTTTCGCTGAATGAGAACCATATCCAATAATTTGACCAAAATTAACGTCAGGATTCAAGTCTCAGGTGTTACTCTTTACAAGTTTGCTACAAGTGAAATTACAAATCCTACGGGCATATCTGAAAAACACAAAGGCAGGGCTCTGCAGTAGCTGATGTCCTCTTGTATGACATGTAAGGCAGTTGTGATTATTGCTGTTAACTCTTGCTACTGGTGCCTTTAAAAAAGACCCGTTATGGACCCTTTAAGATTTACCGAAAAGCTACAAGATTGGTCAGAGGGTTTCACTGATACTCAGCAAAGTGGTTCCACTGCAACACACATTGGTTCCTGCTTTATGCCTGCACCCGTCTGTGTGCTGGATAGAGGGACACACTGCTCTGGGGGATTTCCCGTTCTGGCTGAGAAGACAGGTATAAGAACGCGAGTGCTGAACTGGAGGTCCTGGAGCAGGAGGGCAGTCTGTCTGGCTGCGGGGAAGCGGGTGGGAGCCTGCGGACACCTGATGGGTTAGGCCTGCCTGATCAGAGGTGAACTCCCTACTCTTCATAAAACAGACTTTTCTGAGGTGACCCCCCACCCCACCTCCTCTGACGTTTCCCAGGTTGTGAGAACAATCCCAGATTCTAAACCTGTGACTAGGAGATGAAATGAAGCCGTGTTTCATAGGCGGTAGTGGAAATGTCTAGATCCATACATTTTTAAATTCTTTACTTTTCGTATGTGGTCACTCCTCTCTGTGGTCTCGTCACACACGCTGTTTATGTGAGGCCAGGAGCTCCGTTATGAACAAGGGTCTGGACTGGGTTCCCACAGAAGTGGGGACGTTGGAGTGAGTGTTGGAGTCACCTGGGGCTGCTGGAAAAAAACACCCGTCGCCTGGCTCACTGGAGAAACAGATGCCTCTTTCCCTCAGCTCTGGAGGTTGCAGAGTCCAAGGCCAAGGTGCAGGTTCCTGGCCAGGGCTCCTCATGGCCTGCAGATGACTCCCCCCGGCTGTGTCATCGCCTGGCTTGTCTTCCCCTCTTAAGGATTCTGATCCGACTTTGGAGCCAGCCCTCAGGATCTCATTAAACCTCACCCCTGCCCCTCCAAAGTCCCCACCTCCAGAAAGCCCGCAGCATCTGAGATCAGCCCTTGATGTGCGCATTTGGAGAGAGACATTGCGGTCTGTTGGGGGTGGGTGTCTTCAACTTCCTGTTACGTGGAATTAATTCCTCCAAAATAGACTTGATATGGAGCTAAATAGGAAATTGTAAGATCAGCATTTATATATGGCTTTTTACTAAAGTAGGTGCCATTAAAAAAAAAATATTTTAGCATGATTCCGAGACCAGTGGATGAAAAAATTATAATAGTTTCATTTTGATGAAAGAACTGCGTAGGATTCACTGCAGGGCTAGTGGGAACGAGGGCCTTAAAGGAGTTACTGATTAGAGCTAAGGGTTGTGGTGTTGACTTCTTCCGGCTCCCTCATCGTCTGATGGGGAGGCTGAGCCCCACTGAAACTAAGTGACAGATCTGTCCCAGGGATTAGTGACACAGCAAGGGTTAGACTCCAGCCTCCTGATTTGCAGGCTGGCATTTCTGCACCTTCATCAGTGGTTCTTAACCTTAGGGTGCATCAGTGTAACCACTTGGGCTTGTGGCTTGGGACTGAGAATTTGCATTTCTGGGCTCTGCTGAAGCTACTGGCTGAGGCCACAGTTTGAGAAACGTGGCCATAGGTGATGCCTTCAATCTCTTACAAGAAGAGAGTAAGTAAACCTCTCTGGGTTTGTGCTGGCCTAACCTTCTCCCTGGTACTTGGAGAATCACGTTTTTAACAAATAGTAATGCACCAACATCAAAATGATGAGATGAAAAAAGGGAGTGGAAGTGGAGTGTTTCTCAGAGTCATTTTGACATTTGTAAGGATGACTTTTGGAGATCACTCCAGAGGTCAGAACCATGTTGCTGTTGAAGGGGGCACGCTTCAGCTGTGCGGATCCTTGGTCTTCCCGACGTGGGTGCTGAAAAGGATGTCCAGGTCGATTGCTTCCAGCGTTGTTACTTGGTACAGCTCTGTATTTTGTGTACTAAAATGATCTTTTCTCATATGTCAAAATCTCATGAGACCCTGGCACAGTTACATGCCCATTGTAGATGTCAGTGTAGGTGGAATGAATTAAAAAAGAGTAAGGGGGAAGGTAAGGTAGGCTATTTATCTGGAGAGACTTCAGTGCTCTAGGAAAGTTACTCTGCTCTCCAGATTATCCTGACTGTAGGTTTTTATTGAATAATTACAGTTTATTCCAGCTTAAGCCTTGTTTGTAATTATTGGGATTTTTTTTTTTAGTAGAAATACTAGAGGAGAAAGTGTATATTTATGTTAAGAGTTAATGAGTGATGTCTTACACCTTTTTTAATCATTCATTTGAAATGATTTTTAAAAACTTTCTACTTTGACCCTGGCTAGGTGGCTCAGTTGGTTGGAGGATTTGTCCCGTAGCCAGAAGGTTGTGGGTTCGATTCTTGGTAAGGGCCCATGCCTGGCTTGTGGGCTTGATCCCTGGTCAGGGTTTGTACTAGAGGCAACCAGTTGATGTTTCTCTCTTACATCTGTGTTTCTTTCCCTTCCTTTCTCTCTTATTCTCTTCCCCAGAAGCAATGAAAAAAAGTCCTCAGGTGAGGATTAAAAAAAAAATTAAAAAGAAGCTTTTGAGTTTGAAATAATTTTAGAATTACGAAAAAGTTGCAGAAGCAGCCTGGGGAGTCGGTACATGCCTTTTACCAGCCCCGCTCTGCTGGCACCTCCTGCGGCCACCGCGCAAGAGCCGCGGCCCGGCAGCTGCCACGCTGCTCTCGAGGCTCTGGTCGCGCCCCGCCGCTGACACCCTTTGTCGGGTCCACATCGCCCGCCGCAATCAGCCACATCATTCACCAAAGTCAGCGGTTGAAGGCTTAAATACGACATGCAAAACGATGAAACTTCTGGAAGACAATGTAGGACAGTAATTACATGACTGATTGTAACAATCACAGAAGGTACAAACCATACAGGAAAAGGTCGGTATGTTTGACAACAGCCTTGAGCACTTGTGTTTATGAAATGAAACCAAGAAAGCGAACAGACAAGTCACGAGCGAGGACTAGGTGTTTTCAGTATCCATTGCTGATCAAAGACTAGCATCCAGGAGGGTGAACGACAGCAAATCAGTAAGAACAACAGACATGGGCAAACGACCCACACGGGCATCCTGGCCAAGAGGAACCCTGAGGGCAAAGGTTCCCAACGTCTAGTGAAAAGGGAATGGCAAATTGGGACGGAATGGTAGATAGTTGCAGGTACATGAGCTGGCAACAGTGTAAAAGTCAGTTTGGGGGCAGGAAACAGCTAGAATGCTTACACAACAGATGGGGGTATAAATTGGTACAATAACTTTGGAATTACCTAATAAACATGCGTGTGCCCTCTGACCCAGTAATTCCCCTCCTCCCGTAAGTCTTTATCCTAGAGCAGAGCTTCTGAATCCTGTTTCCAGGGTCTCCAGGGGACTTGTTAGAGAGGCAAATTTTTGAAGTCCCACCCCAGACCAGCTGAATGGGAAACAGGGAGGGGCCCGCTTTCAGGCTCCCCACTTGTCCAGGTGATTTGATGCTAAAATTGGGAAACCACTGCCCTAAGGAAGCCCCAGTACGGGAGCGCCTGGAGTCCCCGGAGAGTGCTCCGAGCTGCGCTGCTTGCCACCTGGAAAGCCTGGGCGCAGCGTGCGCCACGGAGAACGGGTGGATCGCAGTGGATTCCCACAGTTCAGTGCTCTGCAGCAGGGAAGCCGGTGTCACTGCATGCGTCACCAAGGACGAGTGGCAGGAGCATTATTTTTAGGGAAAAAAGCTATTTCCAGAGAACGCATATAGTAGTTTTCCATTTTTTTTTAAGCTTAGAAAATATGCAAAACAAAATTCCAAATTGTTAGGAATACAGATGTGTTAAACTAATGAAGGAAACAGGTGAATTACAAACAAAAGTCAAGTCAGTGGGTAGCTCTATACGAGAAGGGCAGGTGATAGGGATACCAGGAGGGACTTCAAAGATAAGAATTGAGTTTACAAAACTGCTCTATAGTCAGGATTCTGTTATATTATGTAATACCTTGCACATGTTAAAATTAATCCTTTTAATCTACCAAATATTTTAAAAACTGGAGGAAAACTAGAGGTTACACAGAAAGTAACCTCATGACCATGAATTCCTCACTGGGCAGGCCTGGTGGGCAGTCGCACCGGAGGCCTGCCACCTCCGTGGTCAAGGACTGTCTTTGTCTTTAGCAAGTCTTGGCCATGGTTTCCATGCATCTAGGTTAGCGCACCTGGGAGTTGCTGGAAGTAGCACCCCTGAAGGCAGGCCAGCCTTGGGAGAGCAGATAATCTTACCTGTCCTGTAACTGGCCCACCTCGCTTTCTCCCACCTTCCTGCAGTCTTCCTTAATTTCAGGTGCAGAAAGGAAGCGGCAGCTGTCATTCTCCAGAGCATTTGAGATCTTGCTTCGTGGCAATTGTCCTCAGTTTGGCTCAAATAAACGTTTTTTAAACCATCATGGTGGGCCAGTCACTCCTTGAAGCTAACAAGTATAAGAAAAATAATAATGTGGTTCTAGAAGTTCTAAATCAAACGCATGTCCCGGGGAACCAAATAGCACTTCCATTTTTGTTCCTATTCAGAGTGCTGAAACTGTCTCAACCGCGAGCGCTGTCAAGCGTCGGTAATTGTGTCATGTCAGACTTGTATCAAAGTCCGTGCCTGACTGAGGAGACGGCAGCCAGTGAGCGAGCGAGCGTCCTCGCAGAGCAGGGTCGTCTGCATTTCAGACGCAGGGAGGCTCCTCAGGGGTCCCACACGGGCAGCTTTGGGGCCGCAGCGCTGACTGTAGGCATTTCAGCTCTGCGGTCCCAGCTGCATGTGCTAAAGCTGGGTAATCTGTCTTAGTTCTGAGTTCTTAGTATGAACAGTGTGCTTGCTGTTCATACCTCTTTTATTTTAACACCCAGCTAGTTTTAAATACAAAAAGGTAGGGCAGTAAGAAGCCGAGTAGGGGAAGACATTGTCCGACACAGTTGGAGCAACAGCAGTGTGACATCCAGTGTCCCCGAAGCCCAGCATGGTGGTCACTCACTGAATATGACGGAAGCTGAGCTGCAGAACTGGAAGAAACAGCAAACTGCTTCTGTCAAAGTGTGTGAGTCACTTGTGATTTCTGTTGATTGTGAATTATGGATCAGAATTTGATATGTAATTGTTGGATCAGTTATAGAATGAAGAATCACAGTTACAGGAGTGCATATAATTATAAAACCATTCGAATTTAAACTAAGGTGGTAATGTGCTTATGATCAGTTATAGAATGAAGAATCACAGTTACAGGAGTGCATATAATTATAAAACCATTCGAATTTAAACTAAGGTGGTAATGTGCTTATAAAAATAGCTTAGAAAATTTAGATCATTCAAGGAGAGGTAGTAGATATTAGAGTCTTTCAAAAAATGAGAGCCAACGGTTTTCAGTAAGAATCTCCCGGGCCCATAATCAGGCTGCCCACAGGAGCGTAACGCCCTGAGACTGCAGGGCGGCAGGTTAGGGCCGCGTGTGCTCAGATGGCACCCAGAGCAAACCGTGGTGCAGGCGAGCGGCTTCGGGCTCCACGCGTGATGGGCCTGCCCCGTGAGTGCGGCCCATCGCCTCCCTGGCCTCTGTCTCCGCCTTTCCTCCATCTCCTGTGCGCCTCAGCTCTCTCGTAAGTAGGTGTTAAGTATACCAGTGTGTGTGTATATATATTTTTTTACGGTAAGAGAGACTTCAGTGAAGTGGGTTCCAAATCTTGGTCATCAGAATCCTCTGGGGAGATCTTTAAAACTACAGATTTTTGTTCTCACCCGACTTTTTTTGTTTTATTTTTGCAAACAACAGAAATGTATTTTCTCTAGTCCTGGCGGCTGGAAGTCCCAGTGTGGGTGCCAGCGCGGCTGGTTGTGAGCGCCCCTGTCCAGGCTTGCGGGTGGCTGTCCTCCCGCTTTGTCCTCGCGCTGCCGCCTCACCGCAGGCTTTCTGAGTCAGAGCCTCCCCGCATCTCCCAGGCGGGGCCCGGAGAGTCCACGTTCTGACGACCCGCTGAATGTGTAGCTGGTCGGTGTCGTCTGCAATCCCCGTGTAGAAACACGGGAGTAGCAGCGCCGGGGACGTTCTTCCCCAGGGAGTGCATGTCTCAAAAAAAGGATTTTTAAGTCTTGCAAAGACTAGGGCCTTCCTCAGTGGTAGAACGACAGGCGACGCGGTCAGTTTTGGGTCCGTGTGTGGCAGGGACGGCTGGCTGTCCACCTAAGCCGGGCTTTCCCTTCCGTGAGACAGAGGTGGAGAGCTCTAGGGGACGTTTTCCAGACTCCCTTGCAGCCAAGCAGGTGCATGTGGAAGTGGCAAATGCCACCTTTAAGTCAAGACTTTTAAGAAGCAAATGCACTGCCTCTTTCATTTGTAAATACATCAAATGAGATTTATTTTAGAAACTGACAGGCTGCTACCAGGGGGCATGGCGAGTGGGACGACCTCCTCCACTGGCAAAAGCGGCCTAATCAGAATGTAGTGACCCAATAGCCGCAGCTCCGTCCGGTCACCACCCCAGTTCGCCCAGTCCCCTTCTTCCCTGGTTGGTGCCCTCGCGTCAGCAGCGGGCTCCCGGCAAGGCCGGCCCAGCTTGCTCTCTAACTTAGCCAGTCCCGGGCTTCCCTCCGGGGCCCGCCCGGTGGCCCTCCGGTCGTTATGCTGGGCTTGCGCGGGGACTTCGAATCCCTGAGCTCCTCGTTTTCTTCCACCACTTTGTCCAGTGATATTAGGGCCGACCAACCAAAGTCACTGTGTTTCTGAGTTTTTCAAAAATTTTTGTATCATATACAGAGTCACTTAGCTCTTTGTTTCTTGTAAAGGTGACTGCTCAGGAGTGTCCAATGCAGATGTTTTATGTATTTCTATGAGCAGCTCACACCAGAGACTACATATAAATGTTCTTTTTATTACTGGAAATAGTCATTAACATCTTTAAATCTAATTAGAGGGCCAATTCCAGAAAACCCAGAACCAATTTAGAAAACACATCCGTAGAGGGTTTTTTTAAAAATGTTTTTATTTATTGATTTTGAGGGGATGGCATCAATTTGTTGTTCTACTTATCTGTGCATTCATGGGTTGATTCTTGTATGTGCCCTGACCAGGGATTGAACCCGCAACCTTGGCCTATGGGGAACAGCACTCTAACCAACTGAGCTACCCGGCCAGGGCCAGAAAACTCACCCTTGATATTCTGATCCTTAGAACCACTCTCAGTACCAAGTCTGTGCCGGTCGGGATCCTCTAGAGAAACAGAGCCAGGAGGAGACACGTGCTATATCCACTACAGGAGCCGGCTCCCACCATTACGGAGGCTGAAGGGTCCCACAGTCTTTCTGCAGCTGGAGGAAGGACAGGAAAGCTGATGGCATAATTCAGCTTGGTCGCCAAGGTTTGAGAACCATGAGTGTCGCCGCCTGAGGGCATGAGAGGATGGACGTCCCAGCTCAAGGAAAAAAGGAAAAAAAAGAAGAGCAAGTTTGCCCTTCCTCCACCTGCCGTCGCTGTCCCAGGGCCCCCAGCCTGCCGGCCGATCGGGAAGGCTCTCCTCTGTACTCAGGAGGAGTACAGTCCCAGCACCCTCCCTTCCAGGAACAGCCTGCAGACGCACCACATGGAATGTTTCCCCAGCTCTCTGGTCAGCCCTCAGCCCAGGCAGGTTAACACCAGAGTATAAAACCGCCCTAGGACCTTTCTTCCCTACTGCCCTGGGGCAGGCAGAGAGCAGGTCTTGCGTGTAGCTGTGGTGTCTCTTAGCCCCCTTCAACCAGGCACGTCCCCAGAGTCTTTGCCTGCCGTTGAGGACGTTGGTGTGCGTGTGGAACAGCTCTCCCCACCTTTGGCTGGCTCAAGTGGCGTGCCCCTTACCTGGTGTCTGTCTGCCGGCCCCTCTGGGCTGGCGGTGGGTCCTGCACTCCGGCGGCCGTGGTGCCCAGCTGCCTGTCCTGCGCAGGGGCTTTTGCCAGGGCACACCACGTTGCTCTGCCCTTCGCTGAGGACGATGGTTTTGCCTATCCCCGGCAAGTTTACCCATGGGGCACTTCCTGAGCATTTTTCCTTCCCTGGCATAGTGCCCAGTTTGTAGGGAGACCCTTGAACACCGTTCAGACACCCTGCCTGTTGTATTGTCCCCCTGGACTTGGCACCCATCAGTGATTCTTGCTTGGTCGGCACGGTCTTAGCCAACATGAGTCTGTCTCCTGCGGCCCTTCCACGTTTGCTAGCTGGTGCTTGGCGTTCTCTCCTGGCCCTGTGCCTCACCAGGCATCCACCCATCTGTCTTCCGGTCGTTGGCACGGACTTATTCATGACTGCTTTTAGTGGTGGAAGGGCACCTCGTCATTTTGGGGCCCCAGTTGTCCCAGCAGGACTCGGTCAGTAGGAGCCTGTTCTGGTGACCCCAGTGTCTTTCTGGCATCGTTATTTTTAAGAAAGCATCTCCTCCCTTTCTGATGCAAGAAGATGCTCTAGGCTCCAGGTATACCTGCCTTGCCCCAGCCCTGGAATCTGTCATGTCTTGAGGAGCCCAGGTTCCTTTTAGTGGGAGTGGTGTCAGAGGCCAAGACGTGGATCCTGGCTGTGCTTGTTGCTATTGGTCCCCCTTCCTCCATTCTTGAGGTTGGTGTGAACCTCAAGAGGTACATGTCTTGGTGTCCCTGGGTGATTTGTCTAAAATCAGACCCCTAGCATCTGTGACTGCCGTAAGTCACCTTCTAACTTGATTTGTTTTGATTCTGAATTTAGTCCAAGACCTGCAATTATAAATGTATCCCTATCTTTGGAATTGTTTTCTTTCTTGAGAGTAGTCATCATTTTCCATTATTTCAACCATGTGTGATATTTTAAAAAAGTTACACCCTCAGTCTTTCTCCCCAAGTAATATATTTTGGGAAAGTACAGAAAAGTACCAGGAGGAAGGAAAAAAAATGATTAATAATCTCACCACTCAGAGGAAAAAACCTATTAACCTTATTGGGTTGGCCAAAAACGGCGGTTTGATGTTTTTTCTATCCGATAGCTCTCATTGCGCTCAGTTGTCTTTAACTTCATTCGAAAAAGTTTTGTTAGATTGTATTGTGACAGCTGCCATATCAGCGTGCATTTACAAAACATAAAAATTGGTGAATTCTTGTGTAGCCATTTTAATATTGAAGATGGAAAAAAAATAGGCAATATTTTCGGCATATTATGCTTTCATATTTAAAGACAGGTAAAAATGCAACAGAAACACACACGGAGATTTGTGCAGTGTCTGGAGAAGGTGCTGTGACTGGTCGAACGTGTCAGTAGTGGTTTGTGAAGTTTTGAGGGGAGGTTTCTCACTGCATGATGCCCTGCAGTCGGGTAGACCAGTTGAAGTTGATAGTGATCAAATTGAGGCATTAATTGAGAACACTCAACGTTATACCACGTGGGAGACGGCCAACACCCTCAGAATATCCAAATCAATAAAGTGATTGCTGAAAATGAAAAGTGTGTCTTGCCTTTTATGGAAAAAACTAAGTGGCCTTTTTTGCCAACCCAATATATAAATGGACTTTGTTAGAACTATATTTTTAAAATTTAACACTGAAGTTCTTTCTAAATATACTTTCTTAACACTCAGATCTTTGATGCCTAGTAATTTATAGTCCATATGTCTTGAGGCTGATAGTTTTACATTGTGTGCTAGCTTATTGACATTTGGAATTACAGCGTTTTCCAGATTTCTTCCAAAATGAGCAGTTCGGCCTTTCCCCCCAGTTCTTTGAGTGGCTGCTGTCCGTCTGCTCTCAGCGGGCCTGCAGAGCTGCCGCACAGGGACGGCGGCGGGCACAGGGACGGCGGCGGGCGTGCCTTCCCCAGGCCGACACTTCGCAGCCGCCTGTGTTCGGCCTTTTTTTCCCCCCTCTGAAGTGAAAGCCCCGACCTGAGAGCGCTTTGCTCTGTGGGCTGCGTGCTCGGCAGTCGCTCACTGCGTGGTTTTTCTCCCTGCGTCTCTGAGCCTCGGTCCTCCCTCCCACTTTTAACCGGGGACACGCTTGGAAGGGCGGCGTCGGTGCTGTCGGCTGGACAGAGGCCTCCTGGACGCGGGCCTTCCTGTTCGTTCTCGCCCACGGTCGACGTTCCCAGTGGACATGTTGTGTTTCTTCCGTTTTGTTCTCCTAACTCTCTCCCCTCTCCTCGGCCTTCATACGCTGTGTGCTTCGTTCTCTTGCCTTTTGAAAAAGATGAAAGGCACATTTCAGGAAAACGTACTAACTTTCATCATGGCACGCTTTTTATGGCTACATTATAAATTCTTGAACACAAGTGTCTAATGGAAACAGTTAATGAGGAGGCAGGGGCTCTGTCCCACATGTGCCCTGCCCTCTCCTTTTTAGTGAATAGACCCTTTAAACTAAATGAAGGAAAGGATATATATTTTGTTGTTTCAGTTTTAATAGTTCATGACCGATTTTATAGATGAAATTATATTTCACAATAAACAGGAAGAAGAATTTATACAGCCTGTTCTATTTGATGTGAAATAGCAAATCCCATTTCTCTGTAGCTGTAAAGAAAATTCATTATCATGTCTTTACTTGGAAGAGATGGTTTCATTGTGATTAGTTACACTGATAGTAAAACAACCTCTTCAAATAGCCCAAGATACAGATGATCTTATGTGTCTGCTTTTAATGGCATTGAATTTCTCCATTTTCTATTCACAGAGTCTTCTTTCTTCTATCCTGTCTTTCTGTCCCAATACATTTTTTTCTCTAAAAAATTAAAATAATTAGATGGAAATACTAACAAAGCATTGATTTTTGAAAGGAGATATATTAAATTTTACCTTTTGGTGTAAAATCTTTCCAACTATATAGGGCCCATTTGTCAGAAGTTGTTGATGCCAGATTGTCATAAAATTAACTTTATGACTGGGTCAATTTAATGTATGTGGAAACTAGTACTTGAGGTATAGGAAGATTTTTTTTAAAAAAAGAAGTAGCTAGGGCAGATGGCTGAGCTAATCTCACAGTTGATTCCGTCCCGTGGCTTGTTTGACATTGCTTGTCACGGCAGAGCCAGAGGGTGGGGGTCCCCAGAAACGGGGGGAGGGCTGGGGCAGGGGGGGTGATGGGCTCTCTCTCTTTTTTATGGGCACTGTGGTTTGGTCCCTATTAGTATGTTTTCTCAGCAATGGTTTTAACTCTTAAGCATTAAGTAAATATTCTAATTGGTAACTTGCAGGCACAGTTGAATTGGTTATTTGAAACAGAACATGTAGCCCTGGAATAGAAACAGTATCCTATTCTGGTGAGTGGGGATTTCTCCCTGCCGCTGATAGTGGGACCCCTCGCTGTTGGGAGCCCACAGGCCAGCCTGCTCGCCTTCAGCGGGTCCTTGACTCCAGCGGGTGGGGGAGCTGCTTTTTCAGGGCTATGCAGGCGCGCAGGTGGGAGGTGCTTTGGGGGTGGAGCTCGGCCAGCTAGGGGTCCTGCCGCCCTTGCCCTGCATGGCCCAGGCCTAGTCGCCGCCTGCCGGGGGAGGCGGGGGAGTCACGCGTCCCGGCGGCTGGAGTGTCGGGCCTCCTGCTGCCCGGGATGCGGGCTGTCCCTGTGACCGTTGCGCGGGCACCTCACTGGATGTGGGGCCCTAGGATCGCAGGCCAGTGCTTCCGAGCCCAGCGGGAAGGACAGCGGGGCTGCTGCTGGCTCGGAGGCGGGTCGTGCGCTACGCAGTGTCAGCGGCCTGGACACGCACGTCTTCGTCCCCCGTGGGCGCTTCCTCAGCCACACGAAGACATTTCCTGCTCTGAATAAGCCTCCGCGGCAGCACCCAGCGCTGTGGTAAAATTGCCTCTTGTGCCTCTTAGAGTGTTAAACTACACGCTGTTGTCACGGAAGACTACGTGCTTCCAGAGAAAAGTGGTGCTTTTATTTGTGGACCCAGATACTTCAGTCAGTGGTTTTGGTTACAAATTGAGGTTTCGAGGGGGAGAGAAGGGAGAGGGTTCCGTCCAGCCCAGCCCCTGCGCGTGCCCTGCGGGAAAGCTGGGGGGTTTTGGCCTGACGACTAGCGTTGCAGCTTCCCCTTCACAGACGCTGTGGACTTGGCGGTGCTTTATTAAATTAGGTGCTAGTCCAGCGGCCAGGCAGCTTCCGCACACAGTCTAGTGGCACAGGGTGGGTTAGGAGAGAGATCTGAGTGGCCCAGCACTTTCCGTGGACTCCCGTCTCGCGCGGCTGCCACCTGCACTGCTCGTGACGGCTGGTAGGAAAGGGAGGAAGGCCTCTTCCCGCCCCCCCCCAGAGAGGAGAACCCCCGCTCTGGCCTCCACACGTGGCGACCTGAGCTGCGGCCTTTCTGCACTCCACACGGGAGGGGGCAGAGCCCCACTGCCAGGTTTACACCTGCATGTGTGTGCACACCTGCTGGGCTGCACCCAGGTGTCCTCTGTGGTGATTTCCCGTTGGCCAGGTGCCAGTGTGTGCTGATGTCACACTGCCTGCGTGTGCCACTGATTTGGGTGACTCTAGGAGGCGGGAAGGGGGGGTGGGGGCAGGGAGGATGTGGTTTCTTGGGTGGGTGGCCTTGTCATACCAGTGAGAGAGCGGGGAGTGTGTGTGAGAGTTTGCGTGTGTGTGCGCGTGGAGGAGGAGGGAGAACGACGGCGGGGGGGGGGAGAGGGCGCAGCTTGCTTAATGCATACTTGTTAGAAAAGAGAAAGCGGGAGAGGAACGAGGAGAGGTTGGGACGAGAAGAAAGTGGGACAGTGGGGAGGAGAGCGAAGGGAGGGCCTCCGCCTGTGCCGCCCCGTGGTAGCGACAGCCGTGAAATGCTCGAGGTGCTGCTGGGCTTCTCCGGTAGCGCCTGAAACACTTGAAAGTGTCGCCGGAACCTCTTCCCAAGAGAAGTGGCCACCAGGTGTCATCAGAAGGCTGCTGTTGATTTGCTTTATGATGGTTCTTAAAAAGTATGTGTTTTGATCCCTCTCTTGCCTCTTTTACTCCTTTATAATTGCAGAAGAGGCAATTTATTTCCGTTGGAGCAAGAGGTGCTTTTGTAACGGGCTCTTGGTGCGTGTGTTTATAGGTGAAGCTGAAGGTGCTGCGGTGACATGCGACCGACCTTTTCCAGTCGGGGCTCCACTGGCTGAGAACTGGGACGAGCGCAGGCGCCACACATGGCCTGCGTGTCTGCCCGCTGTGGCGCGATGAGGCTGTGCAGGGAGTGGTAATCGGTGGGTTGGAATGGGAGCCATATGCCTCAGAAGGCTCGGTTTAAAAATGTATCTCGTTCTTTTAGTCTAAGCACCTGGCAGGCCTCCTGAATGTTGAAGCCGCACTGTGGGGAGAAGCCCGAGACTCATTTTCCTTACCCACTGGTTACAAGTACCAGGAGTTTCGGGAAGAAAAGCGATGGCGCCTCCCGCACTCTGAGGGTGGCTGCGCGTCCCCTGCCCGTCCTGAGGGGTGGCTTTGTTCCTGAGGGACACACAGCGCTTCCAGGAGCAGGGCGGGCTCTCGGTGAGCGTTTGCTGAGGGAGCGAAGGAGAACCGCCTCCGGCATGGGACACGGGCCCGGCACCGTGCCAGCTGGCTGGTGCTTGATTCCACTTTAGCAGGGGACTGGTCCCATCTCCATCAGAACTTGTTCTTGTTCTTTAAAGTTTTTTTTGTGTTTTATACTTGCTCTAACACCCTTTCTGATGAAGGATTTTTTCTTTTTAATGGCATTACATGAACATCCTTATTTCTACCCGGTCTCCTCCGGATCACCTTCAGGTGCTCACTGAGTCACCTGGCCCCCTGCTTGCTGACATCACCCCGGTTCCGGGCCTCCTCGCTTAAACCGCTGTGCCACGTGCTTCCTCCCTCTGCGCTTTCTCCCCCCGGGCCCTGCCCTGCGTATTGACAAACGACTCTTGCCAAAGCCGGGCTAGGTTTTGGTGATTCCTCACGGACACTCCTGAATAAGCTCCAGCTCTGATTCGGAGCCTGTGTGGTGAGGCCCTGGCCAACCGCCTGCCCTGGCGCTGAGTCGCCGGCCGTAGAAGGCCAGTGCCATCGCTGTCAGCTGCCTGGACGGCCGACCGTCGTGGACACTCACCGTGCGTGATTTCTGGCTTCGCCTGTGCCTTGTCTTCCATGTGAGCTGTTTGCCCCTTCCTGCCTGCTCCCCCAATGAAAGAAAACTGTGGTTGTAGTTTCCTCAAGGTTTAGCTTGAATGGTGTTCCTGCTCTTTTAGCCAAATGCTCTACTGGGGAGTCTGCCCCCGCGCTCCTGCTTAGACCTTAGCTTGTGCCACGCACACAGCCGTTGCTGTGACCTTGCCCCAGGGCGCCTGCGCTCACGGCCCGGGCAGCAGGGAGCCTGCGGAGGGCGGAGCGGGCGTCTGTGTCCCCGCGGCCCTTTCACAAGGTGCTTGGCCCATACTGGTGGATGTTCTCTCTTGATATAGTGACTTGGTGAGTTATTTCATTAACTTAAAAAATGCGTTGGGAAGTAACAGTTATAGAGACATTTTCTCCTTCTGTTTTATAATTTTTGGAGCCATTCTGTAGACGATAATAAAGGGCGTCATTATTTTGCTTCTGCATATTCATATAGTTGTCATTTTTTAATCTCCAAAAATGTATGAGCTGGGTGTCACCATTAGGACACTTACTGTGAATGGCCATGACGCGCGTGGGTCTCCCCGAAGTTGGTGCTCAGGTGCCGTGTGCATGCCACACGGAAGCAGGGCCCTGCGCTGCCCGCAGCGGACGCCGGAGGAAGGGGCCGCAGCAGCGGTGGGTGAGAGCGCGCGGACTCGCCATCGGGAGGAAGAGAATCACGCCACCCTAGACCAGGCATTGAAAACCTTTGAACCTGACTTTCCTTAGGGACATTTTCAAACAGGTGCATGTACAGACTTTGGAAAACTCCTGTGTCGAACCCCCGCCCCTGTCAGCTGGCTTCCGTCATCGGCAGTGCGCAGCTGTCACCGCGCGCCTCTCCGGGCCTGCTTTGGAGCCTGTCTCTGACACTCTTCATGTCGTCTGCGAGCGCTCAGTGAGGAGACGTTTCTCACATCACAGGGCAGTGTTCGCTCGCTGCCGTGCCTGACGGGGGCCGGGAACCGTTCTGGGCTCTGGGGATGGCAGGGCGGCTGCTGTGAACCCTGGCCTTGCAGTCTGGCGTGGGGAGAGAGAAAACAAAGTCGACATGTTATTAACCAGCCCAGGAAAACAATGGACTTCGTCGAGACTTAAAACTTCTGCTAACAGAAGATGACAATAATAAAATGAAAAGGGAGAAAACATTTGTAAAACATTTATCGGATCAAGGATTTATGCCTGAAATACATAGGCAGTGCCTCCCGCTCAACTATAAACAACCCAGTTAAAAACGGGCAGGAGGCTGACAAGCACTTCACACAGCACAGAGCGCGGGCGCTGCCACTGGTCATCAGGGAAACGCGGGGGGCCACGCCCACCCACTGGAGTGGTCAGCATCTGAAAGACTGAGGTGTCTGATGTGGGTGAGGACGCCGGTCACTTGGCATTCTTGGCACTGCTGGTGGCTCTGGAAACAGCATGGCCACTTTGCATAGCAGCCCAGTGGTGCCTCGTAAGGTAACGCTCTGCCCTGTGACCCGGCAGCACCGCCCCAGGTACTTGCACACGAGATGGCGATACATGTTCACAAACAGGCTCGTAGGGATGTTCGCAGCGGCTCTGCTTCGAAGGCCAGAGGAAGGGCCTCAGCTCTGGCAGCCGTGGCCAGAGTCTTGGCGCAGCCGCAGGAACACATCGCTGAGAACGCAGCTGGGACGTCATGCTGAGCAGGAGACGCCTGGCGCTCCTTCCTCCGGAGGCCTAGCGCCTGAGCCTGTTTCCAGGAGCTTCCAGGACAGGAGAGCTTATCTAGTGCGGGGATTCCGAGGAGGGGCGGCCTCTGGAGGGGACTTACTGTGAGGTGGCCCGAGCCCATTGTTTTGGAAGATGGCGGTGCTGTCTGTCTTGATAGGGCCACGCCCACGGGGCCCTCTGCAGCCGTCTGCTTCTCCCTCGGCCCCCTCTCCCCTCCTTACCCTGCCCTGCCGCCTGGCTGCCCCTCTGCTCTGCTGGGGGGCCTGCCCCTGTGCTGCCGTGGAGTCCCCGCTGCAGAGAGACGCCCGGGGGGCAAGCCCCACTCTCAGGGACCGCTGCTCTCTGGTGCCAGGAGTCCAGGGTCTGGGGGCGGCCTTTCACAGGTTTGTCTGCTTTTCCTTTCCAGTTGTTCTGTGCGTGGGGTACACTCGTCTCTGTGACTCTCCTTATTTACCATAAGGGAGGGGATATCCTAGAAGGAGAATATATATGTTAAAGAAAATGCTGTTTCCGCCCTTGCACTGTAAGGCAGAAGTTTTAGGCTGTTCTTTGATGTGATTCCAGTATCTATAACCAAGAACACTTGGCATACAGTAGGCACTAAATGAAATTTTTGGACCAGACATATGATTAATTCATTCCTCCTTTGCCCCTTTTGCACTCATGTTACAAATGTTGAGTAACAAAGCCAATGCCTTTTCTAAAAGAGCATTTTCTAAAGGGTCCTTTGGAACACCAGTTTCTTGATACTTTACAAACAGGGTTCTGTAATGAAATTAATTTGGGAAATGCTTATGTACTGAGAAATACTGTGGTAAAGGAATATTGGTCAAACCAGAGTTTTCTAAACTTATTTGGCCAGGGTGTCCCTGCCTGCCCCCCCGCCCCCTAAATCCTCTTATTAACCTCTTATGTAATTTATATTCTCTGGAACACATTCTGAAGAAATAGTGAATATCTTACATGTGTAATAAAACTACGTGCATTTCTTTTTCACTCTTTAATAATAAGAGCAATACAGTAACAAATACAAGATGATTTTGTGTTGTCGATTATACATGAAAATTTATATATTTTTAAGTAACTTTATTGAGATATTTATGTATCATACAATCCACTCATTTAACCTACAATTCTTTGGCCCTGGCTGGTGCGGCTCAGTCGGTTGTATGTCACCATGTGAACCGGGAGGTCGTGGGGTTGAGCCTCACCCAGGGCACATGTCTGGCTGCAGGTTCAGTACTCGGCTGTGCAAGAGGCAGTCAATTGATGCTTCTCTTCCCTCTCTTTCTCTCTCCCTTCTCCTCCCTCTAGAATCAATACAAGAAAAAAAATTAAAAAAAAAAAACACAACCCACTACAATTTAGTGTGTTTAAATATATTCACAGATACTTGCAACTGTCCCCACAGTGAACTCTAGAACATTTTCATCATCTCAGAAAAGAAACACTGTACACTTTTGCTATCCACTCGCCCCCCACCCACAAGGAACCAGTAATCTACTCTTTGTCTCTATAGGTTTGCCTATTCTGGACATTTCCTATAAGGAGAATCTTAAAGTGTGCGGTCTTTTTTGGCTGGCTTCTTTCACTTAACATGATGATTTCAAGGCTTGTCTCTATTGTGGCGTGTACGAGGACTTCATTCTTTTTCTGTCTGAATGGTATTCCACTGTATGGGTGTACCACATTTAGTTTCCCCGCTAGTCTGTTGGTGAACATTTGGGTTGTTTCCACTTCTGGCTATTATGGGTAATGCTCTGTGAACGTTTGTGTGCAAGTCTTTGTGTGGGCGTCTGTTCGCCCTCCCTCGGGGGTATACCTAGGAGTGGCACTGACGGGCTTCATGGCAGCGCCATGGGTAGTGCCTTGAAGGGCTGGCAGATGTTCCATCTTTCGTGGCCTTGCTAGCACTGCATGAGGGCTCCTCTGCTTTCTCCACGCTTTCACTGGTGTGTGCTGTTCTCGGCCTTTTTGATTCTTGCCATCCTAGTGGGTGTGAAGTGGTATCGCAGCAGGGTTTTGTTTACTTCTCTCTGGTGACTGCTGCCTAGGTTATGTTTTCACAGTTTTTTTTTTTTTTTCTTTTTTTTGGCCATTTGTGTATCTTCTTTAGAGAAAAGTATATTCAGCTCCTTTGCTCACTTTAAAATTAGTTTGTAAGTTTTCAATTGAGCTGTAAGAGTTCTGTATATATTCTAGATTAAGTCCTATATGATTTGCAAAGTTTTTTGCCTTCTCTTGGTTGTCTTTTCATTTTCTTGACAGTGGTCTTTGAAGCATAGTGTCATTTGAAGTTTTTATTTTTAAGAAGTTCAGTTTATCCAGTTTTTTTTCTTTTGTTGCTTATGCTTTGGATGTGATGTCATATACATTTTTTGTTCCCTGCGTTTAGCACAGTCAAAGCAACAGCCATCATTTGGCTTCTTTGTTGTGGAAAAAGTAATTAAAACAGTTACCGTTAGCTTTGAGGTCATATTATGTGACTGGTTTTATTAGCATGAAATCAAATGGCATTTGGTTGAAAATTCCAATCTTGGTGTACAATAATTGGAAAATGATGTTTTAATTGAATTAAATAGCATAATGAAAAATAAAATCAATGTAATTGATTTTAGAGCATTTTATCCAATAAATTTTTCTCCCCCAAATTTGCATCATTACTTCTACTCTACCATTGACATTTCCTTTTACCATCAATCTCAGACAACACAAAATGGCTGTTAGGTGAAGAAATGGACGCTGGTCAAGTGCAGTGGCTTTAAACACATTTTGTTTACTCTGGGACCCGGGCTCCCGCCGGGGAGGCCTGCCCCGCGGGGCAAGCCCGACATCCGGCCTCACCTTGCCGCGGCTCTGTCGTGGTCTGCGCTACAGAGGGGGCTCACGGAAACTCCGTGTGAAAAGACGGCTTCTCTGTTTAGAAAAAAAATCATAAATGGAAATGTATCGGTCAAGGGAGTTGAAGCTTGCGAGTGTTTTTTGCACACTGGTTGAGAGAATCCCTTTTTCTATCAAAGACCCCATAGCATTGCTTTCTGAATCATGGCATAGTGATGTGGCGTTCCCTAAATCCAATTTCATCCTTTTCACAGAGGGTCATGTGAGCGAATTCATCTCAGTATAAAGGAAACCTCATTGAGGCTAATTCTGATACTTTTCGTCCAGTGTGTCATTCTGTGTTGACCTTTGGATTGACATGTGTGTCCTTCTGTATGTTCAGAGGTTTAACAGCACATTCATTTTCTTCACAGGTTATGAGTGCCAAGTGAGCCACCCTTGGCGCAGGGAACGCCGTCAGCACTTTGTTAACGATGGATGCCGAAAAGAAACCGGAGAACGATGAGGATGAAGATGTAAGCAGAGAAGCAGAAGACCCGAGGAAGATTTCACCCCATGACGGGATGGACTGTGACCTCGTGTCTGATGTGATGGTGGGTTCCGCTGAGAATCCCACGAGCAAAAGAGCTTTCTCAGATTCAGCAAACAGCGTCATTTTGGAGGAAGATGGCAGTAATCGCGCTTCCAAGCGAATGAAGTTAGGTGAGGCCGAGCCCCTTAGACCCGGAGAGCAGGGCGTTCGTGGGTGCTCAGAAGTGGGGGTCCCGTCAGGGGACACAGCGAAGGCATCCATCTCGGAGGGCGACGCGTGTCTCCCTACGGCCTGCTCCCCTCTCTTCAGCTTTAGCACAGTGGACGTGGCCTCGCTGAAAACAGACGCCAGAAGGAAGTCTGCGCAGGAAGTGGTTTCCCTTGACCCAGAAGCAGACGCTCCTCTGGCCGCGAAAGAGACGACTGGTGTTGGCTGCACTGTGGGAAGCGCAGATTCGGTGTTCAAGTGTAACACATGTGACCATTTGTTTTCTTCTTGCTCTGATCTGGAAAAGCATGCTGAGGGCCACATGCCAGCGTCCGAGGGGGCTGCCCTCTGCCACTGCGGCCACAGGACGGGGGACAGCGCGGCCCTGCGGGGGCACGTCACGCAGACATGCGGGCCGCAGGAAGCCTTTTCCTGTGATCTGTGTGGCTTTCAGTGTGTGGAAGAGAACCTTCTGAATGCACATTGTCTTGGCAAGACACACCTGCGGCGTCAGAATCTTGCTGCTCGTGGAGGATTTGTGCAGATCTTAACAAAACAACCTTTTCCTAAGAAACCGTGTACCGTCGGAACAAAAAATGTTTGCGCAAAGCTAAGGGTGTCTAACCAGATTGCAAAGAATAGTGATTCAAAAGGACTAAGAAACGTTGGAAGCAAATGTAAAGACTTCAGAGGAAGCATTTCTAAACAGAGTGAAAGTAGCAGTGAGCTTGTTGAAATGAGGCCATCCAGGAATACTTTGCTAGAAAAGGGAGAGATTGTTGAAGAAAATGTCACTTCTCTTGGTACAGCTCGAAGTCCTGAAAACCAGAGTAAAAAGTTAGGAGCCTTAGTAACTGCACAGGGTCTCTTAGACAGACTGGAATCTACCAAAAGGGCCTTACAGACAGCGCACGGCATCGGCACAGCCTCGAGACCAAGACCCGAGCGAAGCGCGCTCTCGCTGGCCAGCAGCTTCCGACGGCGAAGTGGCACGTTCCCCTTAAAAGGCCAGGCCAAGAAAAGATTTAATCTTTTAGGAATTAATAAAAGAGGTACCAGCGAGACTCTGAAGATATACATGAAACACTTTAGGACACAGATGAAGACAGGCGACACAGAGTCCGTGCCGAGGCTTGTGGAAGCGAGTGGCGGTGCCCACGGTCCGAGCGTGACTTCCTCGGAAACCGAGGACCTGAAGCAGGACGAGAGAAATGCCCGCCTCCTTTGCTCCTTGGAGTCTCCGGCAGTGAGGGCAGCCTCTGACCGGCAGGCGTCGCATGCATGTACAGACTGTGGTCAGGTGGCTGCAGGTAGGACAGAGCTGGAAGTCCACATGCAAAGGTGCCACGCAAGAGAGGTACAGGTGTCCTGCCAGACATGTGACGTTCCCAGTGCATCGAGGCGGGACCCAGAGGTGCATTTGCACAACAACCAGCATCAGCCAGCTGCCTCTGTCCTCCACTGCCCGGGCTGCTCGTTCGTGCCCTCGGACGAAATGCTTCTCCGAGACCACGTGAGGGAGAAGCATGGCACAGGCGTCTTTTGTTCTCCCTGTGAGCTCTTCTTCTTGTCTGAGAAGGACATGGAGGAACACAAGGCGACGGAGAAGCACCTTGACTTATTGGCTCAGCCAAAGACTTCGCAATCACTTAACGATGATTCGGTTTCACAGGCTTTAAGTACTTTAGAATCAGAAAACACAAAAGGGTCTATGAGCAAGTCAGGAGGAGTGGCGCAGGAAGAGCCGGCCAAGCCCCGGGCGAGCCACGGCAGCGAAACGAGGCATTCGAGTAGGCCTCAGTTTCAGTGCAAGAAGTGTTTTTACAAAACAAGGTCTTCCACTGTCCTCACAAGGCACATAAAGCTCCGGCACGGTCAGGACTACCACTTTCTTTGTAAAGCATGTAACCTTTATTCACTGAGCAAAGAAGGAATGGAGAAACACATTAAGAGAAGCAAACATCTTGAAAATGCTAAGAAAAATAATATCGGTTTAAGCTTTGAGGAGTGTATTGAAAGGGTCTGCATAGGCGCCAGTGACAAAAAGGAAGAGTTTGCCGTTTCCGGAAACGACAGGGCCGAAGGCCGGGCCGAAGGCGTGCAGGGGCAGGAGTGCCCCTCCTTGGGGGAGAGCGGGCTGACCGCCAAGGAGCCGCCGCAGCCTGGCGGGGTCACCAAAGATGACGGCTTGGCTGTGAGCGCCACTCCGAAGAGAGGGAGACCGAAAGGCAGCATCTCACGGACGTGTTCGCACTGCGGCCTTCTGGCCTCGAGTATCACAAACCTGACCGTTCACATTAGACGGAAACACAGTCACCAGTACAGCTACTTATGCAAAGTGTGTAAGTATTACACCGTGACTAAGGGAGACATGGAACGCCATTGTGCCACCAAGAAACACAAAGGGCGTGTAGAAATCGAAGCCAGTGGGAAACAAAGTTCAGATATCATTATTGGCCCAGAAGGGGGTAGCCTTGCAGCCTGTAGCAAGAACACCAGTTCAGAGGAACGCGCTAATAAGTCAGCTGAACCAGATCCCTCCATTTCAGAAAAGCCAGGACAAGAGCATGGAGATTCGATTGAGGTCAGAGTTGAAAATGTACTTCATCCTATAGGCGGGGGAGCTAGCAGTAGTCACCTTACTGACGAGAAGGAGCAAGGACGTCTGGAGCCAGAGGACCTGGCGCAGCCGGGGGAGGCATGCTCCCAGGCAGCAGCCACGGGCACCGGGGGTAATAAATGTGCACACTGCGAGTTTGGCGCTCACTCTCCTGCTTCTCTAGAGCTGCACGTGAAACGGAAGCACACAAGAGAGTTTGCGTTTTATTGCATGGCGTGTGACTACTATGCGGTGACTCACCGGGAGATGACGAGGCACGCTGCAACCGAAAAGCACAAGGTGAAAAGGCAGTCTTACCTGGACGCTTCTGACGTAGAGAGATCCCCAGGAACTTCCAGAAACATCGCTGTGCCTGAGGAGCAGCCTCAGCACAATTCTGCAGAATTTCGAATAATTGCCGACCAGCCGCCCGAAACTCTTAAAACCAGAAATGCTGCCGATGGTTCTATTTTAGATGAGAACCCTAACTTAGACATGCCTAAAGTGCTCTGTGTCCCTGACTCTATAGAAGTTGAGACGGAAGAAGAATCTAATCTCAGTGAAGATGCTTCCTTTTGTGAAACTTTCCAACGGCCCCTCGCCAAGGATAAAGTTAGGGACCCGGAGGAGATGGTGCCCCTTAACATTTCCCCTAATCACAGCTCCCCCAGTAAATTTCAAAATGAAAATTCGGGAATCTCAGCTTTGAATTATGAGGTAGTCAGGAACAACCACAATAGGTCGAGTGACATTGGGGATCCAAGTGGACACTGCGAGAGTGATGGAGGCAATGGCGGAGACAAGGCAGGTGGAGCCCTCAGCAAGCCCAGGTGTCCCGGAGGTGTGGACGGAGCCCGTTCGGCTGCAGGCGCCGCCCCCGTGGTGCTGAGAATGACAGAAGGACCACTAACCCTGGAGGGCCGCGGTCAGGGCAGAGCTGGAACTGTGCAGAACTCAGAGGATTCGAAAGCTATGCAAATAGAAAGTAAGGACATTCTGATAAATTCTCAACAAGAAACTGAGATTATTATGGAGGAGGATGGTCCAGCTTCTGAAAGCATAGTCGAAAGTAACAGTGTTTATGAAACTATAATCAGTATTGATGATAAAGGACAGGCCATGTATAGTTTTGGCCGGTTTGATTCTTCCATAATAAGAATAAAGAACTCAGAAGATGGAGAGCTGATAGACCCACCTGAGGAAGGTCTGATCGCAGCAGAAGTGAGAATGAGCGAGTCGCCCCTGAAAGACTGTGCTCAGGTTGCGAAAAAGAAGAAATGCGAAGGCAGCTCCTGCGGCGAATCTCCGCGCATCCGCTGTGACGACTGTGGTTTCTTAGCAGATGGGTTGAGTGGACTGAACGTCCACATAGCCATGAAGCATCCTACGAAGGAGAAACACTTCCACTGCCTCCTGTGCGGAAAGTCCTTCTACACAGAGAGCAACCTGCACCAGCACCTGGCCAGTGCCGGCCACATGCGCAACGAGCAGGCCAGCGTGGAGGAGCTCCCGGAGGGTGGGGCCACCTTCAAGTGTGTCAAGTGCACGGAGCCCTTCGACTCGGAGCAGAACTTGTTTCTGCACATCAAAGGACAGCACGAGGAGCTGCTTCGGGAGGTGAACAAGTACATAGTGGAGGACACCGAGCAGATCAACCGCGAGCGGGAGGAGAACCAGGGCAATGTCTGCAAGTACTGCGGCAAGATGTGCCGCAGCAGCAACTCCATGGCCTTCCTGGCCCATATCCGCACGCACACAGGTACGTGAGCCACAGCCGCCGCGCTTTGCCGTAACGTGCACATGCAGGGTGAAGTCCGGACCCTCCCACCCAGCCAGCAGGTGTGCAGTCCTTGCTGCGATTACTCCGGCCTTGGCCTGTTCTCAGTGCTCGGCGGGGGTGAGGTGGGGGGCCCAGGACAGCTGCTTTCTAAGGGCACTGAAGCCTCACCAACCCCAAAGATAGGCTGTTCCGCAAGCCCCGCCGATGTGACCGGAAAGTCTCCTCCCTCTGAGGCTTCTGGTGCCTTCCCGTCTTTCAGAGCTTTTCAGATGCTTGAAGTCCCACCTGTTTGGTTTTCTAAGGTATCTGTTCAGTGACATGTTGCGTTTCAGAGGACAAATCAAATGGTTTTTGAGGAATACAATAACAAAAATTTTTCTATAACTTTAGGGCTTTAAAAATATTCATTGCCAGATAGTTTATGTTGAAGAGTGTAACTCGTAGGCAACAACATTCCTCTTGGAAGGGTCAGAAGTAGTCAACACTTGTCGAAGCCAGTGTCTTCCGGGGTCCAGTTTTCGAGGAGACGGGACCTGGCCGGCTCCTATGCTCTGCCCAAACAGGTTCCTTCTTCCTGTTTAATTTTAGGTAGAAATTTTTAAAAACTTTTTTTTTTGCTGGAAAATATATAAGCCACTGTTCTAAATTTATGTAAAAATTCACTGCACTGTTTCTATAAACCTGCCATACATTCTTTATTTTAAATAGACATCTTTTCTAAATCACTGTGCTCTGCTTAGACAAGTTCTGTCTCCATGGGTGAATTTATGAGTGGATTTGAATAATAAATTCACATTTTAATGAACATATTTTCATTAAAACTGTAAGGTTTATTTTACTGTACTTTAAAATAATGGCTTATTATTAAAGCTATACTTTAAATTCATGCAGTTTTTGAAACTTTTTGCATCGTCACAAGAAAGAAGACAAAAGAGTATGAAACATTATTAATAGTTTAGGGTGATTAAAGACAGAGAAAAGTTTGCCATTGGTGGAGGTAGCGGGGCCCTGCATGTAAGATTAACCTGGGTAAACGGCCGCGTCACACTGGATCCCAGCCTCCCCCGCGCCGCAGAGCCCCGCCGGCTGCTTGTTGGCAGTATTAACGTCTGCCGGTGCTGTGTCGCCGCTGACGCTCTAAAGTGATGTGATTTTAGAGATTGGGCTTGTTCACATGTGCACAAGATACGTACTTTCGTAATATGCCCCCCTAAGGCAGATACAATGGAGAGAAGCGAAGGGAAGATGCTAATGGAGCTCTTTTTAGAATTCTTTATGCAACTGTCCGGTCAAGACATGTTGCTTATAATTGATGTGTCCATTACTTGAATTCTCTTGTAATTATAGTCAATAAGTCTTGTAAATGTGTTAAAGCTCACTAAAAGCATACAAATTCAAGAACAGAGTAAGGCTAATAATTTAAAATAATCAATGTAGGCATTTCAGCACTTAATTTCCCTTGTGTGTTGATAGCTGATCATTCTTAATCCATTAAGATTTATTTAGTCGTTTACAATGCAAAATAGGTTTGCACTGGTCACTTGTGCCATTTGAAAATGTCCACCAGGTTAAGTGCAGAATGTAGTCCATTAGTCTTCCTTGACTATATGTATTAATTGCATTTAAAATCAAGTTAATGTGGATGTGAAAGTGAAGTAACTATCAATATGTGACAAAGTAACCCTACTTATATAAGTTACATCATTGATTGTAACATTTAGTAAAAGTTAGTGTACTTTTTTTAACATTTTGTGTTGGGCTTATCAGCAGCTCATTCTGCTGCGCTCTGAAGCCTGGCGGTGCCAGTCTGCCATTTCTGTCTTGCAGGTCATTTTTTGGGGGAAGTTGCCCTCCAGGTTGTCACTCCAAGTGTTTTCTTGGCGCGGCTTAGAATGAATTGCTTTCCTGATATGTTGCTTCTGTCCATGAAATAGTGATGCAGGGACTGTTATTAATGGTTAACTGGAAAAGGGCTTACTCTTCCAATCCCTGTTTTCATACTTTGTGATTTACTCTATGTTTTATGTAACCTTTCCTTCCCATCCTTAGTACGGTGAAAGCAGCCCTATAAGAAATAAATGAGCTTCGGTCGTCAAGGATTGTAGGGAAAAGGCACGCAGAGCTTCCCGGTGTGCTTGCCGTCGGAAGCCGCCGGCAGGAGTGGACAGGGAGTGTCCCCTTTCCCTTCGCACCAGCAGGACGAGCACCCGGTGCCTCTCTCTCCCACGTTGCTCTCTCCGGGAGAGCTGGGTTCCATGGAACGTGGAAGATGCCTCCCGGCCAGAAGACTGAAGCCCTTCATTTCAGGCTCAGAGTACGCCAGTCATTTGTGCCGTTTGAAATTGTTCACATGCAGGGAGAGTGAGTTGTGTGACTTCGCTAAGCCCTACTGGAGCTGTTTCCAAGTTAGAGCTGGTGGTGTTGGTAACATACCGCGCGCCAGTTTTCAGAAGCCAAATCAGCTTGAGGAGAGGGTTTAGGAGAGTTAGTCTGTGGACTGTGAGCAGAGTGAGAGCGTGGGCTTTACTTTGCTCGCTGCTACAACTCTGTGCCCTACGCGTAGTTGGCGCTCAGTGCTGTTTGTTGGGTGAATGAATAAGTGAATGAGTGAACAAATGTTCAGTGTTTAGGGAGGATTGTGTGGGGTTGGCCAAAAAGTCCGTTACGTTTTTTCCGTAAAATAAAAGACACGATTTGCATTTTCACCAATGACTCTATTGATTTGGGTATTTTGAGTGTATTGGCTGTCTTCAGCTATTGACTTCTAGTGGTAGAGGCCAGAGCGCTGCTAAGCATCCTCCAGTGCATAACAGCTGCACAGCAAAGAATTTGGTCAAAATGTCAGTAGTGCCAAGAAACTCCGCAAACCACTTCTGACATGTTCCATCAGTCACAGCACCTTCACACACTGCACAAACCTTTTTTCTGCATTTCAGTTGTTTTTACTTTTCTTGAAGTAATAAAACATAATATGCCAAAATGTTCCATATCTTTTTCCACCTTCAGTATTAAAATGGCTGCACAAAAATTCTCTAATTTTGATACTTTTTTTTAAAATGCATGCTGATGGGACAACCTAACAAAATTCTTTTAAATGAAGTTAAAGACAACCAACCACTACCAGAGTCATCATACAGAAAACAAGCAAATGAACTTTTTGGCCAAGCCAACAGAATTCAGGCCACGGTTGGCAGGCATTAGAGATGGGTTGTGTACGTCTGGCTCGATCCTTCAGGGCCTAAAGTCTTGTTACTTTTTTAATGTCGGTGCCACGTCCGTGTTCGCACGACAGGCAGCCCTGACGGCCGTTGGAGAATGCCTGCGTCACCGTGAGCGGAGCCTTGGTTTTGAAGGGCCTCGGAGTCTCGTCGGTGACGTTGTCGCAGCTGGAAAGCGAGAGCGCCTCTTGTTTTTCCCTTTCAAAAGACCTCACAGGCCCAATGAGAAGAGAAAAGAACCTGCTGAGGGTCATGCCGGCCCAAGCAATAGAACTATTTAAAACAATATCAGCAGTTTATAATGATCACAGTACACCTTAAAAAATATGTTTAGAAATATGTGGTTTTATAAAATGTGCCTTATAAACATAATGCTTGCCTAGCAAGCTTAAAAATGGAAAGTGTTAGGAAAAAAGGGACGTGTATATATTTATTTGCATTTATACAGGAAAGTGTCACCTCTCGTCCCCTCGTACTTGGGTTTCTGTGGCACAGGCGGGAGCTGTTAGCACGGCCTGCCCCGGCGGTCAGCGCCCTGGCAGCCATCGCTGGGACCCGAGGGGCCGGCCGGCCCACCGAGGAGCCAGGCCCAGGCAGGTGGCGACAGAACGACCTCTGCCCGGCCCCGGTGGCCTGCGGGCTCGCACGGTGTCAGCGCAGATGAGCGGGACAAAACCTTGAATCCACGAGACAGGTGCTTTAAATCCTTGCATCAAATTGTACTCCCAGGGTTGAGAGGGCTTTATCTTCTTTGTTTGAAGTCGTGGTGTTATTGTTAAGGAATAATTTCCTAATTGCCTTCTTATCTTGAATTCCTTTTAATTCAAAGTATGGCTACCTTGGCTCTTCTCACTCACCTCTTCCGTAAGTCCCTTTATAGAGGTCTCTGTTGAGATGAAGTGTTTCAAAGTAGCGATAGGCTTCGTTTTATCAGAATCATTTAGATAAACTGTAGTTTCTAATGTGATTGATAGAATGTGATTGCTGTGAGCTGCAGTCTCAACCTGCTTTTGACATTTACACATAAAGCTGACTAGATGTAACCATTCGGGTGCTAAATATATTTTACACCTGCTTCGAACAGAAATGGAAGTATTAAGAGATCGGGCCTCATTGGCATTGAACTGTGAAATATTCAACCTTGTCTGCCCGTGCTTAGTACTGTTGACTTTTTTATTTCTGTTAGAAGATTAAAATTAAATGCTTCACTTTTTTTGTCAGCTTTTGGGAATTAAATTGAAATTTAAGACTCTAAAATTTTTTACTGAGTGCTTCAATTTCAACAAAGTATTCTTGGAGGATTTTTTTCCAAGGGCACTGCACAAAGGTTCATTGATCAAATATGATTTATTGCAATTTTTTTTTGTTTGAGCTCTTTTTGTATATTTATCCAAGTTCACATATTTCATATTCTGTCTAACCATGTTAGAAGAGGCATTTCACCAAATAGAGACTAAACATGATACGAAAAACCTGGAAACGCATTGTCCTGACTTTAAACTGTGATTTCTGTGATTTTGACTTACTTGAAGATTTAGTGGTTAGAAAATCAGAATGGTACATATATGTTGCACCTTTGAAAGTGTGGCTTCTCATTAATGTGTATTCATGATCTCCTGGCAACTGTTCTTCCAGGTGCAGCCTCTTGCTAATGCCAAGTTTGTTGACTATAAAGTCATTTTGGTTTCTCATTGAGTATAGATTAATTTTATTCCTTTATGAAATAAAAACAAATTTGTTGGTATTGGGTTTTTTTTATGTTGAAATATTTGTTCTTAAAATTAATAACAACAACCAAATGTCAGTACTTCTGGTTTGCAGAATCAGCACTGATCCTTTACTATAAAATGACCATAAAAACAAGTACTTTATCCACTGTATATATTCTTATATTGTATGCTGTTAAAATAGTAGTATCGCGAATCGTTTGGAATGAGTGTCAAAAAATAAAAATCGCATTATTAATGTGAATAAATTTGAAGCTGCAGAAATATGAGGAGATGAGGAGGTGGCCACTAAGAAGTTTATTTATTTGATGATAAATATATGTAAAAAATATCAGCTACCCTAAGTGCATTTATGTTTTTAAAATGTTCCATTTTAAATGTGGAGTGATTGTAAAAGATATTTTTGTGAATTGTAAGGATAATATTTAAAATATTTAGCTCATCTCATCTACTTAGTACTGCTCGACTGTATCACCATTGATTTTAAATCTTGGAAATGTTACTGAAAGTTAGGAGCACTTACTGAAACAGAGTCTTTTTGGTGGAATAATTATAGAATACAGGCCTTTTCAAGTTAGAAAGGAATCCAAGTGTTTCATTTTGGGGACAGGAATTTGTAATTAGATTAAAAGTATGACTTAGGAGCTAAGCCTCTTTTTAAACTACCAGTACTGTATTATTCAAATTCAAATCGTATTTTATGTTAAATTTACTTAGGATCAAAACCATTCAAGTGCAAGATCTGCCATTTTGCAACAGCTCAGCTTGGCGATGCCAGAAACCACGTCAAAAGGCACCTTGGGATGAGGGAGTACAAGTGTCATGTGTGCGGGTGAGTGAATTGAAACCGTCTCCGCGCGCCGAGCCAGGAAGCATGTGCCGGGTAGCCATTGTTTCAGAATTCAAAACTGATATGAGGAAGAGTGGCTAAAATTATGCATGCAGAGCCCCTTCCCATTGTTATGGTAAATTCCTTAAATACAGTTATGACACTCTTCGCCCACTTCTCATCCTGTGCTGGAGATGAGCAATTTTATGGGCTACAAGGTCAATTTGAACCTGTAATCTGTAAATTGACTAAATTATAGGATGTTCATTCACATTGCCAGAGAGAACTGGAAATTCCATTTAAAGACATAAAAAATACATCATGTAGCTTTAGGAGTGTATATGTATGTTTTTTTTCCCTTTTTGCTATGCTGCTTTAATTTTAATCACATTAATGGCTCTTTGGATCCATTGGACATATTCTATAAGGAAAAAAAGCAGAAAAAGATTTAATTTCAGACAGCTACTTACTGATTATTGCAGGAATGAAGCTTTTAAGAAAACAGTGTATAATATATGTTTTTGTGTAACTTTATTTCAAAACTTTTTTTCCTTTTTTAGTTAATGGCTCTGTCCTCTAAGGAATCATTTGCAATCTTTAATTGTCACTCAAATGTGCTGGATTAAATAGGAAGTACTGAGGCGCCTTAAAAGGTTTTAAAATGCCGTGACATCTATGGTGTATCATAGGACATTCAGAGCTGGGTCTTAATACTCTACCTCTGATTAAAAATATATTTTAATGTTATTATGCTAGAGAAATTGACTAATAAGTGCATCACATAAAAGCACTTTATGTGAAACCTGAGAAACCTGCAGTTCTTATGGCTAATTCACAAAATACTTTAGGTTCAATTGAATTGTGCAATGTGCTCATGATATATTAGGTTTATTTTTTTACTAGATAGTTTCTCTGGTTGGCACTACTGTGTAAATAGAAATATCTTTTCTGTCAAAAACACCTTCTGGCTTTTGTTGGACAGTACACTTCATCCCAGGATGCTGTTGCAGTTTTTGACCCTTAAGAGAGTTTTACAAATAACTTTGCAAGCAATTTTATTAACCGCGGTCTGTGATTTATTCATTGGCAGACATGATGGTTCAGTGAGTCGCAGCTAAAGCAAATGAAGGCGAACCCTCACCCTAAAGCCCCCGAAGATCAGTGGGGGAGTGAGTTTTGTTGCTGCTGATTTTAGCTGCGAGGGTCGAGTGGTTCATTTTAATTGCTCTAGGTCTTGGAATTTAAAAAGATATCTCATTTTTACCGTCTGAGTTACAGGAGAGAGAAAGACCCTGACTTAAACTAAAATCTGCTGTTAGATGGTAATGAGCAGTTTCTTCCTTGTGTCTGCAAAATAAACAATTTCTGCATACTCTGCTATTAGGAATCTAATTCCATTCATTTTTATTAGGGGTACCAAGACCCTGGAAAGGGAAAGAAGACACATTTTCAGAGAACAGTTCCTGATATATGTAGTCCCCAAACCAATACGTGATTGATTGGCTTTGATTGTGTAATTTGAACAATGCACACTTTGCTTAGCTCAGTGTTTACCACATACAACTGAAATGTTGCCTCAGTGGTTTTCATGTTTGATTCCCAAGGTAGAGAATTCCAGACACACGTAGATGCATTGAGTGTGTGCATTGGAAAAGCTCTCTAGGTTCCAGAATTGTTATCTCTTAGAACTATGGTAGTTGTATTTGATTTGACTACGAAACGATAGATCTCTTAACTTTTTAACAATGAACTTTGATTTAAAAGTTACACCACAATAGTTTTTACAGGGTGGATACGTTCACAGTGCAGCTAGTGTCCCGAGGAATTGCAGTGGATAGAACCTGCTTCCTGGTCGATGTGGTTGGGTAGACACTGGGAGCTAGACACCCTTGGTGTTACAGAGAGAGCATCATAGGGGTGTGGTGTGTTTCCAAGGGAGAGGGCGGTGTGCAGGTTCCACATGCAAGTGAAAAACACTGAAAACGGCAAGACTTGGCAGGAGATTAGAGACGGTGGGGAGCCCCGGTGCAGTGACTTTGCTGCCGGTGTCGGAGCGCTGCCACGGGGCAGCTCAGCCCCCTTAGGGCCGCTCGGTGGGCTGTCCGTTCCTGAGCATAAGCAGCACCTGCTGCATTTCTTCATTGGCTGCAATTGCCATCTGTTTTACCTTTTTGAAAATCACGCATTAAAAGGTGAAGCGATCTTTCAGGAACAATAACCCTATAATTTTGTCACAAACAGAAGGTCCTGCACTATGTTTTCTTTTCTGCAGTAGTTAGTCCCTTTGTCTTCAGAACTTTATTAATAACCTCTTCATTATTTGAGTTGTAAGAAATAAACTTTTTCAGATAGTTTTGATTGCATAATAATATGTAAAAACAGTGGGGCCGGCACATTTTAAGAACGAAATGATTACAACAGTCTACTATTTTTGTTTTGTTTTTTTTTTTTTTTTAGTAACCGCTGGTTTTTTGGGGGGGGAAAAACACCAAACTCTAATATATTATGGTGAAATTGGTGGAAACCACAAAGAGCGCATTTTGTTGACTTGAGCTCAGTAGTAATGTTTCAGGTTATTTGTAATTGTTTGACTTTTTTCTCTTGTCTTTATATGTCTCTCTATGCGAAGACTTTGGATGCTCATCAAATGTATAGCTGACTTTTTTTTTAAGTCTTAGTTTAAGGGTTGTGTACTAACTACTCCCTTAACAAAAACTGCCTTTTTAACTTTTACTTCAGTTTTTTTGAACCTATGCTGATTTTCTTTGAATCTTGAAGAGGAACTTTAAGATAATTTTGCCCCCATCAGCATATCTCAGTTGCAGCATATCATGGATTTAAGTTAGTTTGACAAGAGAAGCTGATTCGATATGTGGTTCCTACCAGGCAGCTAGATGCAGCGTTCAGGATTTAAGGTTTGTTTACGCAGGGTTTCTGTGCTCATGGCGCTGTGGAAAGCTCAGAAACGGATTGCTTTGCACTTCCTGCTTCCAGAATGTGTGATAGATAACTTCATTTACGAGCCTTTAATTTTACTTTCACTTTTAGGAGGAGCAGTTTTTGAAGAGCACAGTTTCTTTATCTTACATCTGAGGGAGGGAGAAAATAACAAAGAATGGGACGCAGTCCTGGACATAAGTTAATAATTTTGTTTGGGACATATGTTTAAAAACAGGTTAAACTAATTTTTACCAAAACTGTGATCTTTGCTTCTGTTTTTTTAAAGAGTCAAGAACTTAAAAATCTCAATAGCTCATAAAAGTCATTATAGACACCATGCTTTTTACATTCATTTGAGTTTATTTAGTGCTCTCTCTCTCAGTGTATATCTAATAGTATATGTAAAATACTCTAATAAATAGTATATATGCAGTGTTGTGGGTTAGTGTGCACCTTAATTAACATTTATTTTATGTGTTGGTCTCTGTGGGTTCGTGAGATTGTTCATCTCACCTTTGTTATCCCCACTGTACAGATGGTAAACTTGAGATTAAATGCATTTTTAGTGATGGACTTAAATGACTCCGTGGTCACGGCTGACCACCGTCTCCCTCCTTTTCCCGGCCCCTTTTCTTCCTTCTCCTGCTCCCTGTGCCCTCTGTGGTTTTGGCCGCTCCCCCCGCACTCGCCTCTCCTCTGGGGGCGGCCCCGCTGGCCGGTGGGGCGGGCGGCGGGCTGCCTCCTGCCACAGCCCCTCTTGCTTCTGCCTTTGCTCGAGTTCCTATTCTGTTAAAAAGCAGCTTGCATGGTGTTTTACATTAGTATTTTGTGATTCAGTCTCTCTCATTTGTATCTTTCTGTTTCACTTTTCTCATATTAAACTGTTTTAAATAATTTTATTATTTTTCCCAGTAGTTCTTTACATGTTGATCGTTTATTGCACTTGAGTGGTTAAAAATTAAATGTGTTGGTATAACAGAAAGAAGTGCCTCAAGAAGTGAAGATTTTATTATCTTTTCATTAGGATGAGAGGGGTAAATTTGATCAACCTGAGTTATTTATTTTTTTTCATTACTAGTTACTAAAGAATAAGAGTTAGTAGAAAACTAGTAAGTGGCCTGTGATGTTAATAAACCTAGAAAATACACCTAACTTTGTATGGCATTATTCACAAAGATTCAGTATGCATGGTTTAGGGCTTATGTTATTTTCTGATTTCTTTTCCTATGTCTAGTCTTGAGTCTTGTGTATAAAGTTAAATAGCTGAGTAGAATTTACCTAATCAGGAGAGAATAAGGGCATTTTATAAATCTGTCACCTCCGGGTTCATGAAAAGTTTCTAGACATTTTCTGTTGTGTATTAATATGCTTATGAACTGTTTATTCTTAGCTGGTTTAAGAAACCTTAAATAGAAAGTTACTAATGCAGTACAACTCTTTTTTTTTTTTTTTTGCATGTATGGCATTACCTAGTTTTTGTGCATTAGAAGGGATCTCTATGTAGATGATTATAATGTCACTTTCTGACCTTTGCAGCTTGAATAATTGTAAATCATTGCTTCATAACGTGTCAGAGAATGTCTGTACTAGGCAATTAAATGGCAGAATATAATAGACCAAATTATTGCCTGTCATGTTTTCAACAACACAGTTAGTATTTGAGTTACACTTAATCATTACGTGCATTAGCAACTTCATTGGAATCCAGCTTCAGGCTGAGCATGAAATACATTACATTATTTAAACCTCTAATGGTACAAGTCATTTATTTGTGTTGAAGTGTACAACATGCAGAGTTTCATAAAGCAAGGAACACTTGAGAGCTTAATTTATCCAAATCAAAGTCTAAATGCAGATAAACACAAGTGGCAAAAATTAGTAATTTTTATAGGCTGGAAATATTTAAAAATACATGGTTGTGGGTAATTGTAGGCAGCAGGAATAAATTAAAATCACTATTTTTAGTCTTCTCTGAGAACTAAAGCTGTGTATACCTAAATCATTAAAAGCACCATGGAATTGCATTTTTAGCTGAACAATTAATTACACCCATCATATCTACAGACGTATCCAAATAAAATTAGTGTTTGGTTCAGCTGGTTGTTTTGGTTAAAAAGATATAGATAGAAAAACTTTGTTTTATATTGTGGCATGAATTATACTTATAACAATGTGAAGTGCAGCATCTCCCATTTTTATAAAAAAACTATGTTAGCATTAAAAGCACTCTTATAATAAGGGTGTATTACATATGTCATCTACCTAATGTTTTCATGCTTTTTGTTTAATGACGTCGTTCTGTCTGCAGTTTGAAATTTTTAAAGCGCCACGAAACAATTCCTGCTGTCTGTCTCCTGTCAGTGAGGGACGCAAAATCAGCAAAACAAACAAGTTAATTGTGGTTTATTCCTCTGCTGTTAAAGTCCTCAACATACAGTTTAAATAGGGAGTGGATGTTGTTTTACATTTTTTACATACAAATCGCTTTGTAGTTTGGACACCTAAGAGATTCCCCAGTTGTCCTGTTAAAGAACGGGCGTGGCCAGCTGTGACTCCCGGGGCTTTGTGAGCTGCCCTTGGCCTTGGGAGAGCTGGGGCGGGGTAGCCTGCGGACTGTGAAGGAGCAGCCGGAGGTTTCGCAGCCCCTCCTCCCGGCAAGAGGAGACAGCGTGCCCTGCACTGTCCCTGTTCCCCGTCTTCAGGCAGGGCTCCCGTGACCGCTTGCCGTGGAAAAGTGGGCCACAGGCCCGTCCCAAGGCCGTGAGGGTGGCCCACCTGTAAGAGAGTAGGAACTAAGTCCGCATTGTCACTTCTTAGTGTTGCAGTTGAAAACCGTGGACTCTCTACCATCTTTCCATCTCAGTGACTTAAGTCATTTTTGCTTCAGTTTTATTTTAACATAGTTGTGCAGTGACCTCAACACCGTGTGGCGGACCCCCAGAACCCCTGAGCCCGCCCTGTCGCTGCAGCAGGGTGTAGGTGGGCGGCCACCTCCTGCTTTCCTTTGCCTGCAGTGTGATTGAAAACGTTGTGAGCCTGTTTTCTCCGTCCTCCTTCCTGTTTCTCCCTGTGTTTGTGACGGCCCTTTGCTGTCTGCGGGGAAGCAGAGTCAGTGGAGCTGTTGGCAGTGCAGGCAGGACGGCGCATGACCACTGACCCGCGTGCCCACCCCTTCCCTGTTCGGCAGCAGATCCTCCAGAGACGCTCCGTGCGGGCCCCGCGACCCGGGGGTGCAAGGGCTGAGTGGAGCCAAGCCCCCCGCGGGAGAGACGGACATCAAGGGCACCGCCCCCAGGAGCAGAGGTGGGGACGGTGGCCCCGGCGGAGCTCCTGTCTGCTCCAGCGCACTGGGAAGGGCTGATGAGGAGGTTGTGTTTGAGTTGGGCCTTGAAGGATGAGGAGACATTCCCAGGACAGATTGGAGCATTTTTAGTAGAGGGAACCAAAGAGCACAAGCAGCCCAGTATGGGAGAGCGTGGCTCAC